>NW_017265150.1:1121394-1205776 GCF_001638985.1 Phycomyces blakesleeanus NRRL 1555(-)
AAATTGAGTTGCGTAAGGCTCTTGCTACTGCAAACGCCACTATTGCACGTTTGACAAAGGAGAATGTTGATTTTTCTGTTGGTGCTGCAGCATCCAAATATGCTACTATTGCTGCCTCTGTTCCAGTTGTTTCTCAGGCTGATTTTCCATCACTTCCTGCATCCCAGACCCATCATTCCACTGAACCCACCAAGACTTTCGTTTCTAAAACACCACGTAAAAGGGCTCCAACTGCTAGGGCCATTGCTGCTGTTGTTCGTGGCATGACAATTAAAGAAAATGCTGATCAGGGGTTTCAAATTGTTTATGTACCTAATGCTATCTGTCTTCCCATTAGTACTCAACGTCAACGTCTTAGGAAATTAAAGATAGACAATGCACGTGTGCTGGATCTCCACTATCCTGATCGTAAGGTGATGGGAATGCTTGTACATAATGAGTATGCTCCTGAGCTCAAGACTATCTTGGCGAGTTATGGTGTTACTACTTTGGATAACTTTGATCCTCTGGACCCTGTTCACCTCCGTGACCCAGCTCTGGCCTCTCTTTCACTTGATGATAGGGCAACAAAAGCTATACATGTTTACAATGATTGTATGCTACGTGCCATTGAATTCATTAGGGCTCCTGTCAAGTTTGCTGTTGCACGTTCCTTTTGCTCTCAGGGATGGATTAGTGATGACCAACTAGCTGAGATTGTTCCCCCACGACCCACCAAAAAAGACTTGGACATCTCTATACATACTGCCAGCATCACCATCCCTTCATTCTCTGATCTATGAATCCAGTAACAATTACATTATGGAATGCAAATGGTCTTGCAAAACAGACCATACCTACAATCCTTTCATATGCTCCACTTACTTCCCTTCTTTTTATCACTGAAACGTGGCTTTTGTCCCCCCATCGTTATCCTACTTCTTGGCAGCAGTACCATACCTATGGTCAGTCTGTCCCCAATGCTAGCCGTGGCTGCATGGGTATTTCTCTTCTTGTAAATCCTTCTTTCCCTTACCCCATTTCTATTGTTCCTTCTTCTTCTCCTTATGTTCTTTCTTGTATTGTATTTGATTGTCTTATTCATTGCATTTATCTTCCCCCTTCTCTTTCTAATGACGATGCAATTTCTATTCTTTATGACCTCCCCCTCTCTTCTTCTTCTATTCCTTCTTCTAACACTATTTTTTGTGGTGATTTTAATTCACGTATGGGATCCTTTCTTGGTGACCATGCTATCACTTCGCGAGGAACTTCTTTTCTTCAGTGGATCCAGGCAACTGGTCTCACTTGTTGGAATGAATTACTTGCATTTGGTATTCCTACCTTTCTTTCTGGTGGCTCTGGTACCTCACGTTCCAGTGTCATTGATTTATTTCTTTCTACGTCCCCCCTTCTCAATCCTTCTATGCAAATTCGTTCTGATCTTTCTTTAGGCTCTGATCACAAAATGGTCAACCTCACTTTCACTCCCTATGTTTCACCTCCCCCTCCCCCTACTAATCATCCGCGCCTACTTTGGAATCTTTCCAAGCTTGCTCAGCCTGACACTCTCAAGATCTACATTGATACAGCTTCTGCGTCATTGGACAATCTGACAGAGCAGTTCAGTGCTTTCCTTTCTTCTTCTTCTCCTCCTCCTGTAGATTCTCTGTGCTCTGCTTTTGCTCAAGCTATCTATGATGCTCTGGACACTGCTGTTGGTCGTCGTACACCACGTACCATGCAAAAGTACTGGTTCTGGCCAGTGGACCTTCAAGAAGCAATGGATCTGAGAGAACGCAGCTACCAACGCTGGCGTCATTCTAGTGGTTTGCAGAAGGCTATATGCTGGATGCGCCATCAGGATGCATGTCATGCTGTTAGGTTATCAGTCCAGCGTCGTCGACGTGAAACATGGAAAGAATTCTGCAACAAATTGGCAACACAAGACTTTGCAAAGACCACAGCAACAATGAAACGTATTAAAAGCCATCGTCAAACCAGTCCTGTCTTTGTGGATCCAGGTGGACCTCAAGCAGATGCTAACAAAATGGCTGATCATCTTCACCAGATTTTCTCAGGTCAATTTCTTCCTGCACGCCGCCCTCCAGACCAGACAGTGATGATTTCATCACCAATTGCAATTGATGAATCGTGTCCTTTTACTCATCTTTCTGTAGAGAGTGCAATTCTCAAGCTTCCTACACGCAAGGCTCCTGGTGTTGACCATCTTCGTGCTGAAATGCTTCACCCAATTGTTAAGCAAGTCTCTCCTGTTCTTTGTCTTTTGTTCCAGCTTTGTTGGCAATGGGGTTCTGCACCTCTTGCATGGCGTACTGCACAAATTGTCCCCATCTTTAAAAAGGGTGATACTCATGACCCTGCTAACTATCGTCCCATTAGCTTAACGTCTATCCTGAGAAAAGCCATGGAATATTGTCTACAGTTTCCTCTTGAAGATGTGTCTCCAACAATTGACATTGCACAGGGTGGATTCCAACGTCAACATAGCTCCCTTGATCAAGTTCTTTGTCTCCATGAGATGGTCCGTCGTCACACAGCTCTATTCAAAGCACCACCAGTCTTGGCTTTTCTTGATATCAAGTCTGCATATGACACTGTTGATCGTTCTGTAGTATGGACATCGTTACGTCCTCTTGCCTCTGATGCTATGTTAGCTTTGTTACAAAGTCTTTTTGACAATGTTCAAGTTGAGGTGTTGCTTTCTGGTGCAACATCCAGATCATTCCAACCATTGACTGGCGTTATGCAAGGATCTGTGCTTTCTCCCCACCTTTATTCCGTGTACATAAATTCTCTACCAGTTGCTCTTCGTGCTGCAGGGGAACTTTGTAACACAGTATTTAATCAGACTGCTGCCACAAGACTCAATGATCAATTAGTCAATTCACTACTTTTTGCTGACGATGTTGCCATCATTGCTACACCAGAAGCTATGCCTGTCATTCTGAATTCTGCTGAACAACATTCTCAAGAGCTAGGATATCGTTGGAGTCCCACCAAGTGCATGATCCTTCATCATTCTTGTTCTCTTTCTCCTTTGTCATTCTCTCTCTACAATGTGCCTATTCCTCATGCTCATTCGTTTCCTTACCTTGGTGTTCCCTTCTCAGCAAAGGGGACTATTGATCCATCTCTTCTCATCTCTCGTAATTGTGTCTCTGCTATCAACAGCATGCGTGCTCTTCAATCACTTGGTGTCAATCACACTGGGTTGTCACGTCTACTCTCAATTCATTTGTATTGCTAGTTTATTCGTCCACAATTTGAGTATGGCCTGGCAATATCCTGCTTCAACATTAAACAAGTTGCTGTGCTTGAAAAGGCCCAGAACACATGCTTACGCATGATTTTTGGAGGTCACTCCACATCTTCTACATCTATTTTCCGTCACCTTGGGAATCTTCCTAGCATGAGGGAGAGGATCTTGACTCTTGGTTTCAAGTTTGTATATCGTGCTTTCTGGTTGCCTGATGAGGCTCTGTTTACTCTTCTTCGACCTGTTCTTACAAACCCAGCACACCAATGGTTTAAGCTTTTAGCTAATCCCATTTGGTTATCTCTCTCCAATCGTCAGAATGCTGATTCTAAAGCTTGCAAGCATGCCAATCGTTCATTTTTGAACCAGGGCCTCTTCTTGCAACGCTCTCAACAAATACTTCTCTCTGCTTGCCGTCCTTCTCTTGGTGTTGACCCTATTCTCTGGCTTCCCATGACTAACTATGAACGTAGTAGATTCATACGTTGGCGTATGGGATGGCTTCCTGGACGTCCTCAACCTTGTTCCTGTGGATTGCATACCACCAGCCGTCATCATGTCATTGAGTGCACTGGAGCTGCAATTCGTCTCCATCTCTATTCTACAGTACAACCCAATCCAATTGATTATGTACTCAATATGCTGCCTCTGAAGAAACCTAAAAACAACAAGAACAATGCCTTCTGGATCTTTACTTGGCCAATTCTTTGTAGAATAATGTTGGATATAGAACAGATCTGTCTCTCTGGGGTTGATCTTGCTGATCATGCTACAACAGACAGAGGACAACTCTTCTTGAACTGGCTACCCAAATGAGACTGGCCATCTCCTTTTATTTTTAGTTTAGATCTGTATTAGTCTTAGTTTCCATTTATTGCATGAATTTCATGCATGCTTCATATTTTATCCTTATCTCCCTTTTTTGTATCCCCTAGCTTAGTTTCCCTTTCTAGTTTTTCCCATTTTCCCCCTTGGGTTTTTTTCCTTTCTATTATTCTTTTTTGTACTCTTAAAAGCGGGCAATAGCTCTATAGTGCGTGTGCCCACTAGCCTTTCAATAAAAATCTTTTACCTACACCAAGAAACCAATACACTTATGTATGTGTGTTGTAGGCAACTCTGGCTTTGGCCAGTTTCTGGTGAGGGATACTGGACGGTGGATTCCTTTGGTGGTTTGGTCCAGTGGTGAGCCATGACGGGTGGTACCAGACTCATGGGTGTTGACGTTGACAGTGAGTTGACCGAGTGACCTGTCTCGAGGGACAAGAGTGGTCCCCCCAGGTTTCTTGGAAAATCTTGCTCCCAATACCCCTATACCCAAACCCCCCAATATAATCCTGTTCCTTAAAATTAAAATACCCATCTACATTGTCACCTCAGAAACACCTGTCACCCACTAAAAACATTATACCTCTTTCCCCTAATTTTATACACTTCTTTATTGCTGACATTTATTTTACACTATTTTTTATTACATTTTATTAGATTCCATTATTATACTATTATTATATTTTTTTACTTTACTTTACTATATCGTTATTATATTATTACTTTACTTCTATTCTACCTCACTATATTTTTACTTTATCTTTATTCAATTATTATATTTTTACTATACTTTTATTTTACTCTCTTTATATTTTTCTATTCTACTTCTACTATCAACACTAGTTGCATGTAATAAAAATTTTCACTTGACTTTCTTTTCTTTTCCTCAAAAAATTATTTTAACCAAATATTTTTGTTTATAAAAGGAACAATCTTTTCAATCAATAAAATCATCATTTTATCCTTGATCTTATTTATTTTTGTCTGTTATTATCATTATTCTTCATTCATACACAGTGTCCTTATTCTTTGGAGTTTTGACTGTCAATCTTGATATATTTCATTTCTCTGTTTTCCCTTTTCTGTTTTTCTCAGACTTTGTCATTGTCACAATTTCCATTTTAATCTTCTCTCTATTTTTTCTACCTGTCTGTCACCAATTCTTACCTGTCAAATTACCCATTCTTTTCCATTCTTATTGTATTCTTCTTGTATTTCACAATTCACATTACATTTATTTGCCAAGTGATACTGTTACAATCTACAATAAACAAACACATCACGTATCACTTGTGACAGAAGTGTTGTAAAAGTTTTTAGCATTAACTAAAAATGTATATTTGTTTGATGTGACGTCAACTTATGGGCAGACTATTAAGTTATGGACAGTGCAAAGTCATGACTCCATCTCTGGACATGACAAAATCCGATTTCTTGGATTTATTTTCTCTCTCTCTCTTTTTCCTTTTTTCTTGCTATCAACATTTAAATTCCAGCTGGACTTTGAATGCTTTTCTCCTTTTTTTCTTTTTATTATTATTTTTGATTAATTCCTTTTGTGATTATGCCCGAAGACCTGTACACTCTTCCAAATAATCATCATTTAGCATAAGATGTATCTAGATTGTCACCTTGAATGCAGTTGTCAATTAGTATATAAGAGATACGTTTTTATCTCAATAAAATTCATTCAGTTTTTCTCTATATTTCTTTTGAACATTATCACTGAGCTTCAGCTATTGTTCCGCGGGATATACTAAGTTGCACACTGTTAGAATCTGCAAGTACTGTCTTGCCATTTGTCTGCTTGTCCATTTGTCTATTTGTCTATTTGTCTGTTTGTCTGCCTGTCTGTTGTCGATTGTCTACTTATTCATTTGTCCATTTGTCCGCTTGTGCATTTGTCTGTTTGTCTATCTGTCTGTTGTCTGTATATCTGTTTCTATCCATTTAAAGTCCTGTTCATTGTCTAAATTCCTTTTTGTTGGATTGTCCTAAGCGAAATCACAAGAATATAACTATACATATAATATATATTATATTTCTGACCAGTTGCACCACACACCATAACTCAACACGCGTCACTTGTGTCACGTGTGTTATAGACAGGTGTGGCTTTTAACCATGTTGTGATGTCTGGTACTGGAAGATCAGTCTGCTCAGTGGGTTTGTCTGGCAGTTTGTTGTGACATGTCATCCCGATTATGAGAGGCTGATGTCAACGGTTTGTTGATGTGGTGCTGTGCCCTCGGTAGTAAGAGAAGAATTTTTCCATGCACAGGAAAAATCTCGTTTCCGTTCCCTGTTCCTTCTACACACAATACTTTTTCCTTTTCCCTTGTTAATATATTTGTCTACATTTTACTCATTCGAAATCATGGTTCCCCATGCTAGTAACATTCCTCTTCTACAATGCACATAATTTATCTTGCCAACATCTCCGCTCAGCATCAGTACCTTTATTATTATATTTTTACCATACTTTTATTCATATATTTTATCCTTGCTGTATCAATTATTTATCATTCTATTTTTACTATCTTTCTTTTTCCGAACTTCTATTATCAACTTAAAATCTTGTTGACTATAAAAAGAGAAGCAAACTCAACTCAATAAATAATTCATTCAGTTTCAGTATCTTTTTCTTGTTTTCTTCTCTTTGTGGTCTATACCATCTTGCAATATAACATATCAGTTCCTTGGTTTTAGGAAGGTTGTTTGTCGGTTTTGGTCTCCTTGTTGGTTATTACTTTTCTGTTTCGTCATTCTCTTTTCATATACCTTTCTTTCTCTCTCAATTTTAACAACGATTCTATCGGTTATTCTCTCTTTTCTTATCTGTCAACTATTGCTGTTTGCCGCCTTTTGCTGTATCTGTCTTCTGTTCTATTATATTAACATTGTATTTTATTTGCCAAGTGATCCGTTACAATCTACAACAAACCTAACACATCACGTGTCACTGGAGATACGTAGTGTTACCAATCTGTTAGCACAAAACAGAAGTTCAGTTGTCCAGCAGTGCAGTAACATTGCAGAATTCTTTGTAATTCTAGAAAAATTATATTCTATTATTTTTTTTGATTTTCCGATGGTGGCTGAGACTGAATAGAAAGCAATTTTTTTATTTGTGGAGCAAAATATCAATAAGTACATCAAAAAAGCATTATCCTGTCAACAATAACTTCAGGTAATCACACATTGTATCTTATTTTCTCACTATATTTAACTGAACGAATCAACTTGGAATTAATATTATTTTTGTTATATATTCTTACAAGTATAATTATTTTATTCTATTTGTACTGAATGATAGTAAAAAGCAAATCACATTTAATAGATTGTCAATTATATAACTTTTTGTTATATTTTTCAATAATTTTATTTATTTAATTATTCAACAAGTCAATTGCAAAACTATAAATGTCACAATATGTGCATTCAATAAACATTGATTTTTCTTTGTTTTATTTTCTGACAAGTTCTCTTAATATTTAATGCTATTGATATTTCACTTGTTTGATTATCTGAGTATATTGAGTCAACACTATGCCTAAAAAAGTGACAACATGTTACCACTTTGGTAGCATAACTGCCATTTTTTACATAATAAAAAATGACAGATATGAGTCTGTATAGCGCGATTAGAGGCACAGTTGCCACTTTTTTTAAAAGACCAAGGTTCATTCCTTTTTTTGGTTTTTTTTTATTTTTGGTTTTCTTTCATGCCCCCTTTTTTTGCACTATTGTATCTAATACTAATATATCATTTCGCTTTTTATTTGGCATATTAAATGAACTATTTATTGAGTTGAATTAAAATGAATTGGAATGAATTGAATTGAATACAATTTTGCTTCAATTTATATTTTATTATATGATAGTAATACTACTTAAAACCCATCTATTGTAACTTGTAAAAAATATATGATATTATTTGGCTACTGCAGAATATGCAGTAAAACTCATTTATCCCAAAAGCATTTCATGTGTTTCGAGTACTTCAATATAGACTAGACGACCTTCTTTAATTCTTACCAGTTTCTATAAATATATCAATGTTAGAGAGAAAATAAATAAATAGACATAATAATATAGTACTTACCTTTATGTCATATGCTTAATAACTTCAAAGATTTTTTTTGCTCTAAAAATATATTTATTAGAAAATAATATTAATATGTAAGCTTCATATGTTATTAAAAGTGTTAGTATATCTACAAGACAAGTGAAAAAAGCAGTGACTATCACTCAAAATTATTACTAAATAAAACCTGAAAAAAAAATTTGAGTCATACAATATAAAGTCAAGTTAAATCTAGTTGAAAACTGAATGAACATTGTTTTGTTAACACGAGATATATATTATATCAAGATACTTACATAGAATATAATACCTATCAAGTATAACATAGCAGCACAAGAGTATTATCAGTTTTTTTTTGTTCTTTGAAAAAAAAATCTATTGTGCTTTATTCAAAAATTAATTGTAGCAATATGGCAGATATTGTACATTAGTTTTCAATGCTGATGACTCTATAGATACCAATCACATAAAAAAGGGCAATGCATTTTTATTTAAAGAGAAAGAAAGAGAAAAGAAGAAAATAAAAGACAAATATAAAAACCGAACTAAAAATATGCTAAAAAATATTTGGAACCAATCAAAATCTCCTACAATCTTTGGCTTCTCTTATGTGCTAGCTCAACACTCATTTCTGTCAGAGGAGACCTTTATAAGAAAGTAAAAAGTTTATATTAATTTTGTATTGACAGCACCAAACCAGCAGAAACCATGATAACTTACAGCACATCCACTATAATAGGTGACTTGCCACCATCCATTTCTGATATATTATCAGAATACAATGAAGAATCATTTGCATCTTGCTATGTCTACAGATTTTTTTAAATGTTAATTAAAATATATGAATGAAACCTTTTGATTAATAAACTTACATTGTTTTTCTCTACCATTCTTCTTTTTTGCTTCTGGTTGTCACTTTTGAAGCTTCTCCAGAAAAGACTTTTTACACACCACATGCTCTTGCATTTGTAAATAGCAAAGCCGTTATCTTTCGCCAGTCTCTTCAATTGCATCATATAGTACTCCTGGTGCTTTGCCAGGATATCTTTCTATTCTTTACTGAAAGCAGAAAAGTCCTTGTCAATCAGGTCATGCTTGATGCTACAACTCAAAGTCTTAAGCTGTAGTTGCTTCATTGTCAAATCGCTGTCCAAAAGAAGTACTAGTTGAGACAAAAGTTGCCCTTCTGAGCTTTCTTTATAACAATCTTTCAACTCCTGCTCATGAAGCAACTGCAACAACAAATTATATTTCTGGGCTTTGTTTTTCCCTTTGAAATTGCCATCTGCACCAATTACTCACTTGCCAAGCTGGTCAGAATACTCAGTGAATTGAGATCTTTTCACAGACTCGGCAACATGTTCAAGAGCTACCAAAAAGAAAGTTGCATACCATCATATTAATAAGGCAAGTAAATATACAGATATATAATAAATGTATCTTACCACTTTGCTCAATGATGCTTTGTTGAATTATACTAAGATCTTTCACACTGACAGCTGGAGCAAATTGTTTACTAAACTGATCTTGAAGCATGCATACTATTTGCTTTATTTCAGCAATATCAATTTCAATTTTTCTTACAGAGTTTATGAGTGTGGTATTAATATCAGACATTTTTTAATTATTATTTTTTAAGAAAGATAAAGTGAATAAAAGTTGTACTTCCCATTATATATATTTTATAATGTTTACTTGTTTAACTTTCTGAAAAAAGATATATCAACTTAACTATAAATATGTGGTTGCTACAACATTTTTTTTTAATTTTTGGCGCCAGAATATTTTACCAATTAAAATAATGACATTAGCATAGATGGACTTTGTAATAGTAACATGATGTTTAAATACAATATAGTTAATTAAGCATTCATCATTGATCTTGTAAAGTAAATGTTATGATAGTTATACTTATATAATACTTGTCATCATTGTTGATCAAGATGTGTTTAGCTAATATCATCATCATTTTTATTGTTGTGATATTATTGCGAGAAATAAAATAAAAAAAATACACAAATTGTCCTGAGATAAAAAGTATATAAAGCTCTCTTTTATGTTGTGCAGATATGACCAGAATCTTCTTTACAGTTTCATTTTATATACTAAATACTTACCAAAGAAACTAATATGTCTTCCTTCAACATCAATCAGCAGAGAGATATATTATCTACACAAATACACAAATGCAATCAATGTGTCTTGTCATTCAACACTTATCATCAGCTTCAGAACAATAAGAGAGGTCATGAAAGCAACTTAGCATCAGCAAATATCATTTCACAATATATTGCAGAGGATGTTGAAATGCAAAATAATATTAGAAATGACATTATTGACGATAATGAATTAGTTAGCAATTCAGGTAATAATAATCAGTGTAAAATAATTAATAAGTGATTGGAATACTCATTTAATAATGCATTATAGATTATGCTGTGAACGCAATAGAGATCAACAAGGCAATTTCTTACAAGTGCGATTGTAGTTTCAAGGACAGTGAGGGTGAAGCTCACATTTATGATACCAGCAGAATTAGTAGCAATAGCTTTACAAAGACCTAGTTGATGAGTATTCATCTCTCTCAATTGGTGCTTCAGCACAGAATTTCCAGGGCACCTTACAGAGATATTGTCCAATTTGTTAATATAATCCTTCAAGATCATGATGAAATTATGTTGGGTAAAATAGAATATTTATGTTACATTACACTTTAATTTCAGATTTCTAACATGTAGTGATGTTGTTCGTTTTTTTTTAGAACCTGGGGCTAAGATCAGCCACGGAGAAACTGTCAATGCTTTGCTCAAGTCCAAGACAAGTGTCAAAGGCCATGAGTATGATGTCTGTCCTAATGATTGCCAATTGTATGAAATTAATGACAATCAGGAATCTTGTGTTTACTGTGGCAAACCGCGATACAAGACTGATACTGAGCAAAGTCAAACACCAGCTGCCAGTATGAAGCTCATGTCAGTTGGTGATATGTTTTCTCAAATGCTGGCTGATCCAGCCACAAGAGAACTCCTTTATTACAGAGCTAACCGGGAATCTGTAGCTGGTCAGCTCACCAATATTTTCGATGGTGAAAATTACAAGCAGCTGGTGCAGAAAGGCTTGTTCTCAAATCCCAATGCTGTTGCCATTGTGCTATATACCAATGGTTTTGTTAACCAAAAAAAGGGCAAGAGTTTGTACACCATCGTTCATGCTGTTGTATTCAATCTTGACACATCAATAAGATAATAAATCAATTAATATATTAATTTCAAAAAAAAATACTAATAAAAAGCTTAGATACACAAATGAATATCTCTTGCAGCTGGGAATCTTGCCTGGTCCCAAGAAATCTATCCACTTGGACTCTTTCCTGATGCCAATCATCAGTGAAATATAAGATCTTGAGGTGCATAGCTTGGTAATCAAGAGCAATGGAGTTGAGGTTTGCCATGCCAAAATCCACTTGTTGCTTGCTTCTGGTGACATCCCAGCTGTGGCTGACATGGCGCACATTAGCTCACATGCCAGTTTGTTTGGTTGCCAAATCTGTGAAACAAAGGGAAAAGTCTCAGACAACATACAGCACAGAATGTACTTTGAAGATAGTTCCACTCCTTTGCAACCTTTGGAAGAATTCAAAACCGGCAATCCTGTAAGAATATAACAGTTTAATTAGATTTTTTCTTGTACTAAATAATTGCATATAATATATAAAAAATATATACTAACCAAACATTTTTAGTGAGCTGTCAGCCTTCTTCAGATCTTTCTTCTTCGCACTAGATGAACTTCATTTAGTTGCAAGAGGAATCAGAAAGCACATTTACGACTTGATCACTGTGTCCCTTACTAAGGAGACAAAATTTTCTTATACCCATCTGGATGATACCCTCACTAGCACAGAATACCCATTTTTTGTACCAAGAACTAGTCTTGTGACAATTGACATCTGTATCACAAGTTCAAGACCATATATGCCAGTATTATTCCAAGGCAGTTTTGATAATGTCTTCTCCAAGATTGACGACACTCGTGCAGTAGATTGGCTTGACTTTCTTCTGTACATTGCTCTCCTTTTTGTTGTCCCATTCTTACCAAACAGGGCTGTCAAAACTGCGGTGTTGTCACTTGTCAAAGGTTGTGCACTGGCATTGCAATGGACACTGACTTTGGAGTTGCTGGATAAGATGGATGTGTAAGTCATAATGCCTCTAACACTATATCACTATATACAAAACTAATCATGACCTTTTTTAAAAATAATAATAACAACAACAATAGACATTTTAAACACTGGCACCACTATCTATTGCAACAAGTCCAGAACAAGACTATATCTCTTAGTGTCTTCAGACCAGTACAGCACTATCTTGTGCATATACTATTCATTGTCAAGCAACTAAGTCTACTTCGATACTACTCTACTTGGTCAATGGAGAGAGTAATTGGTGTCTTTTTCAAGCTAATCAAGTCAAAGTGTAAGGGCAGCCGTAATGCTAGTTTTCTTGTGGAGCGATTTGCATTGCATAACTATATCAACACTGCCATCCGTATCCAGAACGAAATTGATCTTATTCAGCTCAAACCATATGGTAGAGAAAGTTATATGGATCTTCCTAATGATCCTAGTGGTGCGCAGCTGTAGGAGTCATTTTATTGATTTGCTCATTTGAATAATGATTTGATAGAAGGTGTAAGCAGCCCTAGTGTGAAGGATGCCTTAACTAGATACTATCAACAAACTTTGGGTTTGATGATTTCTGATATTGATGATTCTACAATTGTTGTTGCTGGTCGTTTATGGATGAATTTGACTATACATTCATCTTGCATGTATTGACAAAGAAGAAATGAAAGAAGTCATGGTAATCATTACGTGATGTTTACCTGTTTTTACAGAAAATAAGTATATCATTTTTCAATATAAAATCAAAAGTTGCTTATATTATATTTATTTATTTACTTTAGCAACTGTAACATAATTATTTACAGCTGGCTTGTTGGTGCAGTGGTATTCTTCTTCCAGCATTAGAATTCACTTGGCTCTTTTTGTTTCTTTGCTTTTGTTGAAGTAATGAAGGAATATAACGTGGCTGCTCACGACTCATCCATACCAATTGTCAAACAGCAGTCACAAAACAGCTCAACAGGTTGCTAAACACAACCCACATATGCAGTAATAAGTGTCAATGATATTTGTCATCTAGTTGGCCTTATACAATACCCACCAAATGGAAATCAGCTCTATGTAATTGCATCTTATTATGTTTTCAACAATAATATACGCATTACAAAGGGCAACCTTTCTATTTTATAACTTTTTTTATTTTTTATTTTTTATTTTTTATTTTTTATATGCTCTATATACTCTATATTTTTTATGCTTTCTATATGTCCCATGTATTCTATATTATTATTTTTCTTTTCTATATACCTTATGTTTTTTTTTCATTCTCTACATGTTCTACAGGCCATTACGCAATTTAAATTAAAATAAAATTGTTAAGTAAACAAGAAGAGAGGTGTATCTTTTTTTTAAAAAAATAATAGCAGTCATGTTTCCATTTCGTTCACACATTCCATAAAAAATTAATCCAAATAAAACTTGACATCTTTAATATTTAATAAAATATACATTTCAACTTAAAGTGATCATTACAACTTACAAACACTTTCTAGACTATTCCAGACATCATATAGCAACAAAAAAAACAGATTTCATGCTACTTTTTTAAAATGTTGCTAATGACATTGCCATCTTATCAAAAACTGTGGAGAAATTATTGGTTTTTGATCAGAAAAATGGCAGTTATGTGCCTATTTCAGGCACAGTTGCCCCTCCTATAGCCATAGTGAGACAACACTCCAAAGAACAAGAACACTGTGTGTAAATGAAGAATAATTATAATAACAGACAAGAAAAAATAAGATTAAGGACAGAATAATTTTTTAATTGATTGAAAAGATTGCTTCTTTTATAAACAAAAATGCTTAGTAAAAATAATTTTTATGAGATAAAGAAAAGGAAGTCAAGAGAAAACTTTTCACTACATGTAACTAGTGTTGATAGTAGAAGTGGAATAGATAAATATAATAAAAATATAAAGAGGATGAATAAAAGTATAGTAAAAATATAATAATTGAATAAAGATAAAATAAAATTATAGTGAGATAGAATAGAAGTAAAGTAATAATATAATAATAATGTAGTGAAGTACAGTGAAAAAATATAGTAATAGTATAATAATGAAGTCTAATAAAAATGTAATAATAAAAATATTGTAAATAAATATTGGCAACAAAGAAGTATATGAAATTAGGGGAAAGAAATATAACTTCTAGTGGGTAACAGACGTTTCTGAGGTGACAATATAGATGAGT
The DNA here is from genome assembly GCF_001638985.1 of Phycomyces blakesleeanus NRRL 1555(-). Classification (NCBI taxonomy): domain Eukaryota; kingdom Fungi; phylum Mucoromycota; class Mucoromycetes; order Mucorales; family Phycomycetaceae; genus Phycomyces; species Phycomyces blakesleeanus. The sequence continues at coordinate 1,135,950 of NW_017265150.1, forward strand.
ATTCTAATTATCTAAGGGACAGAATATAATTAGGGGTTTAGATATAAGGGGTATCAGAAACAAGATTTCTCAAGAAATCTGGGGGGACCACTCCTGTCCCTTAAGACACATCATTTAGTTGACTCACCATTGACGTCAACACCCACAAGTCTGGTACCATCTGCCATGGCTAACCGCTGGACCAAACCACCAAAGTGACCTACCATCTGGTGCCTTTCATCAAAAATTGACTAAAGCCAGACATGCTTACAACACACATCACACATTATCGCGTGTGGTATTTGGATGTGTGTAGAAGATGTACAAGAAAAGATAAATGTATATAAGAAGAGGAATTGAAAAGAAGAATTGAGGATTTGGATTCGATATTAGATAAATTGGAGTGATAAAATAGTCTCTTTGTTACCAAATAGACTAGTTAAAGAAATTAAAAGGGAAACTAACACTAAGGTAAGAGTGTAAATAATTTGAATGATTAGAGAAATAGTTAAACTCAAAGAAGAAATATAAATAATACAAATTCTAAAGAGTTAACTATGGGAAGGAAGTATTTACTAGAGTAAAGGATTTAGCTAAAAGAAAATTTACTATGGTAAATTTACTAAGGGATAAATAAAGGGGAAATTGGAAAAAATAATAAAATAAAAGAGGGTGATCAATCTTGCACAAAGACTTAACAGAAAAATAAATAAAATAGAAAGAAAATTCACAAGAGAGATCAGAGATAATAGACAGCATCTTGAAGAAAACTTGTATCAAAAAAATTTGACAGTTGTTTATTGATCAATTTTAGAGAGATATCTATACTACTTTATGGATAAAATATATGACAAAAATAGGCTAGATAAAACTCAATGAGATAATTGTAAATAAAAATATAAAAAAAATAACTATATAAATATTTCGTCATGAAAAAAGAAATAGATGAAGTTGTATTACATAACTACAAGAAAAGAAAAATATCGGAAAGAAGTATGCTATAAATAAAGGGAAAAACTATTCAGTTAACAATTTTGGTAAAGTAGTGTTTGAGAGGAAGCCTCACATTTAGTGTGCAGGAATAAAATAAAAAGAAAAGGAAGAAAACAATTTCACAAAAAATAAAGGGGAAAAGATTTTAATTTTCAGAAAATCAGTTTTTAGAAAAAGATAATTTTTTGAAAATAGAAGAAAGAAATTAAAATTAAAATTAAAATTTTGAAGAAAAATTAAAAAGCGTTTTCAAAAGAATGTCTGAACTTGATAGAATATGGCTTTTGGACTGAGACCAACAAAACTACCACATCACGTGTCAACAAGCGACTTGTGTAGTGCTTGTATTTGTGATAAACGTTGACAGATGATATTTTATCACAATTTTTGAGGTTTGAATCGGTTTGTAGATGTGAAATAACCTCTTTTTTCCACAAGAGAGAAAAAGACAAACTCAAAAGAGAATGTAGAATTAAAGATAATAACATCAATAAGAGAAAATTAAGAGAAAAAGAGTACTATTGATCAATTTCAATATACTTGCACTATGGCTATAGGAGGGGCAACTGTGCCTGAAATAGGCACATAACTGCCATTTTTCTGATCAAAAACCAATAATTTCTCCACAGTTTTTGATAAGATGGCAATGTCATTAGCAACATTTTAAAAAAGTAGCATAAAATCTGTTTTTTTTGTTGCTATATGATGTCTGGAATAGTCTAGAAAGTGTTTGTAAGTTGTAATGATCACTTTAAGTTGAAATGTATATTTTATTAAATATTAAAGATGTCAAGTTTTATTTGGATTAATTTTTTATGGAATGTGTGAACGAAATGGAAACATGACTGCTATTATTTTTTTAAAAAAAAGATACACCTCTCTTCTTGTTTACTTAACAATTTTATTTTAATTTAAATTGCGTAATGGCCTGTAGAACATGTAGAGAATGAAAAAAAAACATAAGGTATATAGAAAAGAAAAATAATAATATAGAATACATGGGACATATAGAAAGCATAAAAAATATAGAGTATATAGAGCATATAAAAAATAAAAAATAAAAAATAAAAAATAAAAAAAGTTATAAAATAGAAAGGTTGCCCTTTGTAATGCGTATATTATTGTTGAAAACATAATAAGATGCAATTACATAGAACTGATTTCCATTTGGTGGGTATTGTATAAGGCCAACTAGATGACAAATATCATTGACACTTATTACTGCATATGTGGGTTGTGTTTAGCAACCTGTTGAGCTGTTTTGTGACTGCTGTTTGACAATTGGTATGGATGAGTCGTGAGCAGCCACGTTATATTCCTTCATTACTTCAACAAAAGCAAAGAAACAAAAAGAGCCAAGTGAATTCTAATGCTGGAAGAAGAATACCACTGCACCAACAAGCCAGCTGTAAATAATTATGTTACAGTCGCTAAAGTAAATAAATAAATATAATATAAGCAACTTTTGATTTTATATTGAAAAATGATATACTTATTTTCTGTAAAAACAGGTAAACATCACGTAATGATTACCATGACTTCTTTCATTTCTTCTTTGTCAATACATGCAAGATGAATGTATAGTCAAATTCATCCATAAACGACCAGCAACAACAATTGTAGAATCATCAATATCAGAAATCATCAAACCCAAAGTTTGTTGATAGTATCTAGTTAAGGCATCCTTCACACTAGGGCTGCTTACACCTTCTATCAAATCATTATTCAAATGAGCAAATCAATAAAATGACTCCTACAGCTGCGCACCACTAGGATCATTAGGAAGATCCATATAACTTTCTCTACCATATGGTTTGAGCTGAATAAGATCAATTTCGTTCTGGATACGGATGGCAGTGTTGATATAGTTATGCAATGCAAATCGCTCCACAAGAAAACTAGCATTACGGCTGCCCTTACACTTTGACTTGATTAGCTTGAAAAAGACACCAATTACTCTCTCCATTGACCAAGTAGAGTAGTATCGAAGTAGACTTAGTTGCTTGACAATGAATAGTATATGCACAAGATAGTGCTGTACTGGTCTGAAGACACTAAGAGATATAGTCTTGTTCTGGACTTGTTGCAATAGATAGTGGTGCCAGTGTTTAAAATGTCTATTGTTGTTGTTATTATTATTTTTAAAAAAGGTCATGATTAGTTTTGTATATAGTGATATAGTGTTAGAGGCATTATGACTTACACATCCATCTTATCCAGCAACTCCAAAGTCAGTGTCCATTGCAATGCCAGTGCACAACCTTTGACAAGTGACAACACCGCAGTTTTGACAGCCCTGTTTGGTAAGAATGGGACAACAAAAAGGAGAGCAATGTACAGAAGAAAGTCAAGCCAATCTACTGCACGAGTGTCGTCAATCTTGGAGAAGACATTATCAAAACTGCCTTGGAATAATACTGGCATATATGGTCTTGAACTTGTGATACAGATGTCAATTGTCACAAGACTACTCGTTTTATCCATTCAATTGGCACCCATTTCCATCTAATTAGCATCCGTTTCCATCTAATTAGAACCCATTGACATCTGATTGGCTTCCATAGAAATTGAATTTGCATCCATTGCCAACTGAATTTGCTCCCCCTCTTTTACTATTGGCGGAAGGGTACATGGCACTCAAATTTTTTATCCTTACGCCTTACAATTTTTTTTATATAACCGTAGTATTTTTTTTGTAAATGTAGTACTTTTTTTTTTGTAAACGTCGTATTTTTTTTTGTAAACGTCGAATTTTTTTTATATAACCGTAGTATTTTTTTTATATAACCGTAGTATTTTTTTTTGTAAACGTCGTATTTTTTTTATATAACTGCCATATTTTTTATATAAGTGCCAAACGCCTAATGTAATGGCACTTCATATATGTAGACCTTTCTACAAAGATACATCATAGAAAATATCTATAGAGAGAACTAACATAATATGCAAACTTTTCTCCAGATTACTTTGTTAAAGTTAAATACCTTACTGCAGTTATAAGATAATAAAGCAAGTATCTCATTATAATAATTATGTTAAAATTAAAAATGCAATGATATTATTTGTATTCTTTCTTTATTGCAGAGTAAGTTTCGAATAAAAGATTCATTTTTTGTTACTTGTAGCCTCCTTGTTGTTTTCAATAAAAAAAACAACTGGAAACTTTCTCCACTTCAAAATATAGCCACCAGCAGTTGTTTGTTTCATATTTACTATCTTGCTGGCTTTTTCGATAGTTAATCCCCTTATGAAGTAGAGATAAAGAAGCTTTTTTATATCTTTATCCATAGACTTTTGATATTGCCCTCTACTTTTTTTGGGGGTTTCGTCTGTTGTTGACGGGGCAGAACTTTTTGGATCTTCTGGCATTTCAGGCTCTTCAAGCTCTTCCATGATTTTTTCAAAGGCACTGTTATATTCTTCAAGTTTTTCGTGTAACATTATAGGGTTTTCTGATAATAAAAGGTGAAAAAATAAAGAAATAGGAAGATATGTTAAAGTGACATATTTTATATAAATTTAGTTATATCTAGCACATAGCAGTTATAATTAAATAGTAATTACTTAAGATGCAAGATAAAAATCAGAACACAAGTTGAAGCAGCAAGAATAGATGTAAAGAAGATTGAGTTGTTGTTAAATAGTATTAGTCATTATATTTTCAGCTTTTTATATCAAAAAATAATATTCCAAGGTCCACTAAATAAAGTAGTACAAATTGAACTCAAGGAGATAAAAAATAAATAGGACAATATATTACCCGCAGCCATAAATTTATTATAAACATTCTTTTTTAAAAGAGATATCATAATTCTCTCTCTTTCCATTTGGTGTTTATATACCAAAACTCATTATTTCTCTTCTTAAATCAGCAATAAATCTCATTCTCATGCTCACTTCAACAACTAAATATTACTCTGACAATGAAAACACTGCTTAAAGCTCTACACCTCATGGATTTTTTTATTATTTCCAGATCACATTATGTTTCTGTATGTAAATAAAGCCTATACCTCGGAGTCATTGATATTAATCTCTAAATAATCTATAGTATTTTGAACAAAAGCTATAAATCTGAAAAGAAAACGTGACGATTCAACCCTCCACCTACAAAGAAACTACAAGATCAAACATCTACCTGTACGATAGGAACCAGTCTACACATATTCATAATGCTTTTAAGTGCATTTCACTGACCATACTTTTTCGAAATCCAACAGTAGAATTCACTCTACCGACCACACAAAAACTTGCCAATTTTTATCTCAAATATCCAGTAATCTGATTAACTACCACAGCAATTGTATTTCTTATGAACCTGGTTCTACACAAGCATCTAATACCATTACAAAAAAGAATCAAAAAATGCTATATTTATTTAACACCTGCTTCAACCATTTTACAATGTCAGAATCCTGATCTTCTTAATATCAAACTCAACAACTCTTTGTAATCTGCACTCGAAACAAGTAAATGTCCAACAATCTGTTAAACAATTGAAAGTGGTCCAAGAATTATGCTTTGCCCACAATACTACCCAATCTCAATTTTGGAAACCCTCATGATACAAAATACCAAAAAAAACCAAATATTACGCACACAAAAACAGTAACAAAAAATAGCACAAGCTCATGAAAAAAAAAGAGATGAAAAAATAAAAAATAAAAATAAAAAAGAGAAAAAAAAAAGAAAAAAAAAGAAAAATAAAAAAAAGAAAAATTTAATAGCAATTTTAAAAATAATTCTTCAAATAGTATAACTAGCATTTTTATTCATAAATTTTTATAATATACATAACCATTTTTTCGCAAATAATTTCTGAAAAACTGAAAGTCTCAATAACTGAAAATAAAATGATATCTTACTGCAAGAAATTTCTGAAAAACTGAAAAACTGAAAAACTGAAAGTCTCAATAACTGAAAAAATGAAAGTCTCAATAACTGAAAAACTGAAAATCTTAATAACTGAAAATAAAATGGTATCAAACCACAGAAATTTCTGAAAAACTGAAAATCTCAATAACTGAATTTTGAGCTTTTCCTTGGCTCTATACAAAAAAAAACTTTCTTTTTTTTATTTTTTTTTTATTTTTTTTTTTGGTTGGGCAAACCCATGAGGAGAAATCCCACCCCTTCCTTTGAGACAGAGGACAGGACACCATAAAGGCTCTGGTAGCACTGTAAATCGGCTAATAAAATAAATGTTCTTAAAAGTGTGAAGAAGCTTAATATGTAAACATTCATTATTCTTCAACACGTTCTTTATTCAAATATATTAAGACAACAGAACAAGACTATACCTTGGTAGAAACGTTTAAGTTATTAAAATATTTTTTTTGGTATATATACCCCAGTGTCTTAATAAAAGTTTCTCAGTTATCTTTCTTCCTCGATTTTAACACCCTTTTTATTTTCAAAAAAAAAAGCCTACTTCCAACAACTCCCTCAAATTTGTTATGGACAAGCACTGTGAAATGGTCAGTCACAGCGGTTCTGCAGACCAAACCCAGTTTTCTAGAATTGCTTTCGACCCCTTGTGCGATTTCAACCAAGAGATTGTTGACAAAATGCATGGAGAAGTTGTACTCCAATCTGTGACAGATGTCTTTGTCAACCATGCCAATATGGAATGGACCCATACCTTGGCCAGAAACCCAGCAGTCACGAACCTCTTAAGTCTCAGATGTTTTTTGCCAACTGAAGTCAACGAGGCCACCACCAAAACCATTGTTGCACAGAAGCCAAAGAATGTTAATCCTGATTCTGTTCCCACTGCAGAAAGCATAGGTCGAGGTTCGTACCAAAAGTACAACCAAAACCAGGTGAACAAGCTCTTCTCCTTGGTTTTCTCAGAAAACCAGACTGCTGCTGCTGCTGCCAGGGAAATGGGGATCAATGTCCGGACTGCCCAGAACTATGTCAGGCTGGCCAGAGAGAAGATCCGGGCCGATTTTGATGCTGCCACAGTGGAGACTGATAAGTCCAATGGGCTGGAGACGATGGAGGTTGAGGAGGTTTCTGCGCCTAAAGAACAAAAACATGGCAACCAAAAGTTGTTCCAGGCGCACTCTGCTTTTTTTTTGAAGCTTTTTGAAAATAAATCAGATGCTACCTTGGAGCAAGCAAGGATAGCTGTCATGGAAGAGTTCTCTGGGCTGCAGATTACCAAATCAGCAATCCAGAAGCACTTGGTGAAGAAGTGTGCCCTGACGATAAAGAAGTTGGAGAAGCTTCCTGAGAAGAGAGACGATGTCAGCACAATTGAGATGAGACAAGACCGCATTTTGAAGTGGCAACAACTTGCGGATTTCAACTATCTTTCAAACTGTGTGTTCATCGATGAAGCAGGCTTCAACATGCACATCAAGAGAACTTTTGGCCGTTCCGTCAGTGGCACCCCGGCTAAGACAACTGTCCCAATGCAGAGAGGTGTGTCCATCACCATCCTTGGTGCAATGTGCGAGAGAGGGATTGTCAGCCTCTCGTTAAAGAAACCTACTGCAGTTGTAACCAAGAAGAAGAGAAAGTTGGACATCTACACCAACGTTGAGGTGAATGGCCAAATTGGCACCAGAACCCAGCACTACCTCGACTTTTTTAGTCATACAATGGACGTTCTGGACAGCCAGGGTATGCAAGGACGTTATCTCATCATGGATAATGCTCCTATCCATAAGGCCAATGAGGTGAAAGACTTTATTTCTTCCCGTGGGTACAAGTGTGCATATCTTCCTGTGTATTCACCTTTCCTGAATCCAATTGAGGAAATGTGGTCCAAGATCAAGTTTGGTGTCTGCAGAGAAGAGATTACAGAGTCAGACGGGCTCATCTTAAGGATTACAGAATCAGCTAAGACTGTCACCCTTTTGGACTGTTTGGGTTGGATTAACCATGCCATTTCATTCTTTCCTTGCTGTTTGAACAGAGAGCGAAAGCTTTAAGTATGTCTTTTATGTCTATTTAAGTTCTTTACACTCTATGTCTTTTTTTATTTTATTTTTATTTTTTACTACTTTATGTCCCTCTTTTTCTTATTTTTTTTACCACTTTATGTCCCTCTTTTTTTTATTTGTTTTACTGCTTTATGCTTTTCTTTTTTTATTACTTTGTATTTCATTATATCTTACTTCTTATTATGTGTTCTATTTCTCTATCAACTAATTATGCCTAATAAAAATATCCATGTTTTATGCCAAAAAAATACGACGTTTACAAAAAAAATACTACGGTTATATAAAAAAAATTCGATGTTTACAAAAAAAAATACAACATTTACAAAAAAAAAGTACGATGTTTACAAAAAAAAAATACTACAGTTATATAAAAAAATTGTAAGGCGTAAGAATAAAAAATTTGAGTGCCATGTACCCTTCCGCCAATAGTAAAAGGGGGGGAGCAAATTCAGATGGCAATGGGAGCAAATTCAGTTGGCAATGAACGCAAATTCAACTTCTATGGAAGCCAATCAGATGTCAATGGGTTCTAATTAGATGGAAACGGATGCTAATTAGATGGAAATGGGCGCCAATTGAATGGATAAAACCAGTAGTTCTTGGTACGAAAAATGGGTATTCTGTGCTAGAGAGGGTATCATCCAGACAGGTATAAGAAAATTTTGTCTCCTTAGTAAGGGACACAGTGATCAAGTCGTAAATGTGCTTTCTGATTCCTCTTGCAACTAAATGAAGTTCATCTAGTGTGAAGAAGAAAGATCTGAAGAAGGCTGACAGCTCACTAAAAATTTTTGGTTAGTATATATTTTTTATATATTATATATGCAATTATTTAGTACAAGAAAAAATCTAATTAAACTGTTATATTCTTACAGGATTGCCGGTTTTGAATTCTTCCAAAGGTTGCAAAGGAGTGGAACTATCTTCAAAGTACATTCTGTGCTGTATGTTGTCTGAGACTTTTCCCTTTGTTTCACAGATTTGGCAACCGAACAAACTGGCATGTGAGCTAATGTGCGCCGTGTCAGCCACAGCTGGGATGTCACCAGAAGCAAGCAACAAGTGGATTTTGGCATGGCAAACCTCAATCTTTTTAAAAAAAAATAGCAACTGTGCCTCTAATTGCGCTATACAGACTCATATCTGCCACTTTTTATTATGTAAAAAATGGCAGTTATGCTACCAAAGTGATAACATGTTGCCACTTTTTTAGCTATAGTGAGTAGAGCTATGGATAAGCATTTCATTGTGAGCAGGAATTGTATAGTCCCCCCCACAACTGTAGAAATTAATCTGCTTCCAACGTGCAAGAGATAGACAGCAAATTCTCTAAGGTCTGTTTCTTCATCTGGACTACTTGCCTGTGCAATGCACATATTTGTTGTTAGTTTTAGATATTTAACCTGATTCCACATTTGTGATTTACTAATGTATTGTTCTACTGTTTGAGCTTTGGAAGCTTGAGGAACAGTAGATAGAACCTGACAGAAGTCTCCTTCAAAGACAAAGAGTTTTCCCCCAAATGATACATGCTCAAGTAGCAGATTTGTAGACTTCATAATATCTTGCATTGTTTAGCTAACATCATGAAACATATTCTTGCTAATTATTGATGCTTCGTCCCAAATAATTAACTTAGTCATTTTAAGTAGCTGAGCAATTTGAGAATTTGCCCTTAAATTGCACATAGAGTTTACATCATGCTCAAATGGGATCATGAAAAGCAAATGTGTTGTGCAGCCACCATTCAGAAATTCCACTTGTTGCTACTGCAAGGGCAAACTTTTCTTTCTGTCTAACCTTTCTCAGTAATGCATTGAATATGAACGTCTTGCCAGTACCACTAGGGCCATCAATAAAGAAAAACCAGAAAGATATCTTAGTTGCATTTAGTGGATCTAAGATTGTGTTGTACACTGTTCTTTGATTACTGTTAAACAGAAAAAGATCAGAATCTGGTAAAGTGGATGCCTTGGCACAGAGGTCTTCTTGTTCTGTTATTAATGTGCGTTTTCTTTAAGCATGTGGCTGCTCTGATATAATTGGCAAGGGCAGAAGTGTGAAACCATCAAAGGAAGAAATGGATATGGAATTTATGGAAAGATGATTCTCAATGCTCCATATGCACCTATCATACATTTCTTAAGTTGGTTTCAAAGAAGGCTCATTGTGCTCTGTTCTTGCTGCACGGAGATAGTATTTCATCATTGAGGAGTGATGGGTAATCCAGAGAGCGTAAGAATCAGATACATGACAGAATACCAAGAGAACAGCAAATAATTGTCTTATTGATGACAGTAACTCATGTGCAGGGGGTTCTTCCATGCAAGCATCCCATTCACAATTATTGATCAATAAGCCAAGAGCTCTACATGCAGCCTGATTTGACTAACGAAGTACACCTTCAACAGTATGCAGATTTTCAAAGCTTGTGGCATGTGATACATTGTGTAGCAAGTTCAGCAAGAAATATTGCACTGAATCTCTTGGGGATACAATGTACACTTTCCTAATTATTTCTCGTGAATATCTCTGTCTTGGTTTCCAAGTCTTATCTTTTACATTCCAAATGAAATGAGAAGGAAAATCGTAGTAGAGATGTTTGCGAGCATCTATGTGCTTCTTGTTGTACTTGAACCATGCCATCAATATTGTGCCAACATTTGTCATTAAGAGGACATCCAGATTGTTGTTATCCCAAAAATACACATTCTAGATATTCTGAGTATTCTTGGTATGTATTGCCATTCTTTGATGTGTTGAGTGTTCTTGGTGTAGCTTAAAGAGAATATTCTCCAGAATGCCTCTGAAGCTGAGACATACATAGGATCAAGAAAATCCTTTATTTTATTTGTTAGCTGTTCTTGCTGAAACTGTTGTTTGTGGTGCTGGCTGTTGCTGTTGCTGATTGGATGTTGGCTATTGTGCAATCATGTTCTTTGTATATACTTGTAGAGATATTTGACAGCTAAAACTGATGTACTAATTTCTACATTAATGTGGGCATTGCATTTCACACAGATACTTGTTATGGTATACAACCTATGTGTTATCGATCATGTGATTCCCCTTTCTTACACATCTTCCCTCGTCTCTTCTTCAGTATAATGGGTAGCCATTTCCATTGTCTATTGTTTCATTGTTAATTTTTTTGGGAAGTTTTTTTTCACATTTTCCATTTTTCATGCAGCAAACTTTATCATTGTATTTATCATCACATAGACTATGGATCATGTTTTTTGTTACTGTTGCATATGCAAGTGGCTTGGTTACTGAATCAGAACTTTCTGCAGAAATCATCAAGTTATAGTCTTCAATTGTTATTGACTTACTGTCAGTATGAAAGATCAATAGAATATGGGCTTGTGAAAGTCCCCGCTTCTGAAACTCAATGACATATATGAAGGCCTGTACTTTTCCAAAAATCTTTTTCTTAATAAGATCCTTCATAAGCTCTTTAAACTTCATGTTAAAGACTCTTGAACAGATTTCTGGTCAGTCGTTAGTCTTTTGTCCAGACAAAAGAGAGCTAATAATCTCTGGCCAGGTGGAATTGCAGGTAAAAGTAATAAATAGATCCAGTTTACCAAAATAATGGACAATACTCATATCGTTTTGATATAACTGGTGCATATGTTGTGGGCTACTAATGAAAGAAGATAAAGGATAACCTTCTTTCTAATATTGGCAATATCATTGTCATTTAAACTAGTTGCACTTTGTATTCCAGAGTAAAGGTCTACTCTGAGTCTGTCTTGGTTGCTGTTTATGTAGTGCAGTCTGTTATGTTCAATTTTTGCATACATATCAACAATAAATTGCTGAAAAAGATGGTCAAAGAGATGGAGATGATGTTGGGAATTGCAACGATACATGAGACAGCTAGAATACTATTGTATTACTGTTACGCGTCTTCTAGAAAGAGAGATTGAGCTGAGATTCCAGCTATCTTCCCCATAGGAGAACATCAGAACATAGTGAAGAGCATCATATGAATGGTGATACACATTTATGGACGGAAGGTCATTTGTATGTGTATGCAAAACAAAATCTCTTGTTGTACATGTATCATTGTTCATAATCAAAACTGCTACTTCATCAGTGGTTGGTGTGTTGTATCGTCTCTGATTCTGAGGTCCCTCTGCAATCAATCACAAGGTTAAACCTGCAGTATGTGTTGTAAATGAGTATTGACTACTGCTGTAATTGAGAATAAGTCTGAAGGAAATAATATAAGGCCTCAGCTATTCCAGTCAAAGGTGTCTACCGATTACTTTATTATTTAACACACAGGTTTAGCATGCATGATAGTGATTATATTTCATATGATGATATCACCATAATATGGGATACATCGGTGGATTATTATAAGCATAATTATAACTCATAAACACATTTACTTTCGATGTTAATACTTCATTGGGACTACACACATTTATATAATTAATCATACATTAATTATCCCAAGATCACGTTGCTCTGATTAAGGCTCAGATAGGATCGATTACCTGACCCCAGTCATATAATTTTCCCGATCCAAAATAATATAAATAGCAGTAGTAGTTCAGTGTAGGAACCTCGTCAAACTTTGATTCAAAATCTTTCTCAATAAACAAAATCTACACAAGTTCTCACGAATCTTTGTTCCTAATTTCAAATCTTCAATTCTTCCTCTTAAAAACTTCTTCAACTTCAACCACCACAACAGTATGTTAATTATTGCAAGAAACTTGTTCTATGGATCTGAGCAAAGATATAAAAGGGTTGGTCTCCTCCAAAACCAATTCCAACTTTTCAAGCACTTCTCTACTCAAATATAAAGTCTGATGCTGCCAATGTTGAACTTGAGACTGAGCATCATAGATGTACACTTGTGTAAACTGGAGATGATCAATGTCTTGAGTTGTTACAGGAGTGATTGACCCTATTCTGTAGCATACTGTTCCGTGAATTTGGAAGTTGTAAGCTCTGCTTTCATTGTTTGCTACACTGTGATCAATGTTTGCTCCCAATGATGTAAAACTCAATGTGCCATTATAGCCTCTGATTTTGGAAAGGAACTGTTTTCTATCTTGAGTTCTATTATTAAGAAGTTCAGCAATTGCAGGTGGGGTTGGCACAAGGCTAGGAAGAACAGATGTTCCATTTTCATAACACATGCTAAAGGTTGGGTTTCTCAATTATGATTTTCTATTTCTTTCGTCCATCCACATCAAAGCTCTGCATGAGCTGCATTCAATGTTCATTTCTCTCTTATTATCAACTTTTGGCTCACAGAGAGCTGGAAGTTAGGCAATATTCTCTGTAGCCAAATGTTGATTACTGGAGTCATTCCTAGTATATCTGGAATTGAAAGAACATAGTCAGTTTGTATTATGACAATGATTCTCTCTGTGACATGTTGGGCAAAATCTAACAATTGCAGCTGATACAACTATCTCTTCTTTGTCATTATCAGATTCTTTGGAATTATCAGAAGCTTCAATATCAGTGTCTACAGTATCAATTTTCTCAGATTCAATTTTCTCAGATTCGATTTCAGAGATAATATCCTAAGCTTCTGCTACAGTAGCCTCCTCAATTAATGTTTCAGGAATTACAAGACTTGTGGCCTCTTGAAGTACTACTTGATCTTCAGGAGATTCTCTTCTCACTCTCATATTAGTAACTAAATATATATAGAAACAATTATAAGATTTTTATTATATCTACTGCTTTCTGCAGGATATTGCACTTCAGTGAAGACAACAAAGCTTGTTCTCTTTTGAGGGATAAGAAGAATACGATTCTTTGGGTTCATGGGACAGCTTCTATGGTTGCTACGTTTATAACCAGTCATTTTGCATGCAGAGCAACGTTTTTCAATTGAAAGCATTTTGGATTTAGATTTAGATACTAAGGATTTAAGGTTGCAATTTTCTTAAGAGACGTGCAAATTCTTTTCTATTATTTAATTTTGTTATTTATTATATTGATATTCATTATCAGAGATTTCTAGATACATATTATGATCTTGAAAAATAATTTGCCCACTTGATTATATATAAATTTATTTATTTATCCATTCATTTTATATCTATTTTATGTATTTAATTCAAAGAGAGTAGTTTTTTTTTATTTTCTTTATTATAGCTGTTAGAATTTTAGGAACAAAAAAAAGAAAGAGAGAGAAGGATTTATATATCATGTGACTTTTGTAAGATGTAAATTTTTAGAGATAGAATAGAGTATATAGAGCAAATCGTTTATCACGTGATATACAAAAAAACTGGATTTAAGATAGATTTTGTATATCATGTGATCTTGCTAATTTTTTTTATTTTTTAAAGATATAGATAGATATATTTTTTTCTTTTATCATTTTTAAGCATTTTTCTTTTCAAAATATGTTCTAATAAATAATATTGTTTTTCTATTATCATTATGTGTTCAAGTTTCTAAAGAATGACAGATTCATACTTTTGATAAGATCTAACTGCTTTTGTATTTCTCCTAACATGCTGTTCATCAAATCTACATCCCTAAAGTTAACTCCTAGTATATTCATTATTATTTTCATATCTTTTCTTTGATAATGAAGTGATGATACACTTGTCATAAATTGCTGCCAAAAATATGACAGATTCTGATCACTTCTATTCTTATCCACTTCTACTGATATCTTAGATAATTGCAAGTTCAAGCAATATTGCTCTTGTTGCAAAAAGTACACACAGTTAAGACTGGCAAATCTTTTCAACAAACAAGTATGCTTGCAAGGTATTTGTCATGTCAAAAAGCTTGGACAAGAGTATAGTTGAATCAAGTTATTGATTACAAACTCACTATACCACAAATCTTCCAATGTGAACAACTTGATCTTCTACTCTTCATCAGAGTTATCTATACTGTTTCTAATATCACCAGATGGGCTGATAATTATAGTAGGGAGTATGTCTTCTTGAAGCTGGGAGGCCGCATAAGAGTGTTGAGATAGTACGTTCTCAACTGGCCTCATTCTTCCATTGTTAATGTAAATTCTTTTCACTTTTTCATTGAAAAAAATTCAACATTGTTCATCAAAATAAAAACTAAACGGTCTAGTCTTCTAACACACACACAATTCATATATATTGTCCTGAGCTGATTGTGTCATGATTCGATATAGTTGTTAGTCAGATATTGTAGATGGCTAGACTGTACATACAGTCTTTTCTATCTTCTCAACAACTTCATTGTTCCCACCCCCCTTTGTTTAAAATACTGAAGAAATTGATCTTGACTCTGAATATGCTCTGTAAAGTAGTCAATTTTCTCCAGGAATATCTTTCAGATCATTTTTTAATTTTTGCTTATAATTTCTAAGCTGCTCTGATATGTACAATACATCTGATTTCACTTTGCTGTCAAGACTTTGCTACCAGACATGAAGAACATAAAAGTCGCAAAAGTAAATTGCAGTTTGAGACAACACTGCTGTGATATCATTGATCTCAGTTATACTACAATCAATGGTGATGTTGGTAGTTATAAACTCACTACTGGAGAAATTAAAAAAATAAGATAGTTTAAATATGAGATATAGTGTAGTGTAATTTCCATATTTAAATTAGTTGATTTTTTTTCTACTTGTGCTGGAAGTGACCTTCACAGATAGTGGAATGACTAGAGTCAACTAGCAGAATTGTGGGTGGGGGGTGCCGTAGATAAGGTTTGTTAGCACTTTAAATGTACTTATCTGACTTGATATAGAAAAAGAAAGTTTTTTAAAACTGCGTATCTATTTTGATATTCTTTATATATAACTGTAAAAGTCAGGCACAGACACATTATGAAGATTAAAAGTAGTGTAAAGGTGACCTTTAAGCTAGTTTATTGTTAAGAAGTTTGGTCATTCACAACAAAAAAAGGCGTCTTTAAAATTATGGACCAGTAATATGTTCTTTATTTATTTAGTTTCCCTTACTTATTAGGTTGGTAATGGCTTACACTTTTATTTTTATTGCAAAGAATAGAATGTTTCTAGGTTTCAGATTTAATAATACTGTCCTATATCTCTAGCTACTTCTTGCTCAGTCGTGTTGTTTCATTTGGGATGAAAAATTTTCTACAAAAAAGAAATACCTGAAAAAAATGAGTTGCTCAATATGTTTTTTTTGGGGTACGAGCAGTACTCTTTGAGAATAGATAAATCGTTAGTGATGGATGTGTGTGTGTGTTGAATATTTCAATTCTTATATATCATTAATACTTACATTAGAATTATCAAGTACAAAGACCAAACAATAAAAGATTACAAGTAAAGCTACAACATTACAATTTCTTTGACTATGAAAATGATTGGAAAAAATTAATTTTTGTGAATTAGGCAATATAATTATTAATTTAAATACACAAAGCAAACAGATTTATTTGTAGATATAGTATCTGGTAGTTTTTTATTAATAATCAGTATAAGTAATATAATGATACATATAAGGGTAGTAAAACAACAAAAAAGTCTTACCATGTCAATGACAGCAGCATGAGGTAGAAGCTTTTGATTCATGACATGTTTTGGAGAGGGTTGTTTATCTATAGTAAAAATTGGATTCAGTTTAATTAATATTAAAAAGAAATATAATAAATAAATAGATAAAAATATTACCGTGTTGGTGGTCGTGTTTAGCTGTAGAAAGTATTTTTAGTGATATATTTTATAAAAACAAAAGGAAAAAATCAGAATACTTTTATGAGATAATGACATAAAATATATTTATTAAACTTGGCTAATCCGGATGGCCATTGTGAAGAGAATGCATCAGAAGGAAACGATATGTAAGTGACTATGGTAGCAGAAACACTTGTTATTACTCAGCTATATTTGAAGAAATTACTAATAAAAAAATAAAGAAAAAAAGCGCCTTACCAGGAACATTTGCAAGTATGAAAGTAAAAGAGAAAGAAAGAAGTAAAAAGAAAAGAGAGGGCAAGTGTCTATGACAAAAGAAACAACTAATTCTTTTTAGTTATATAAAAAAAATACTTTAAAAAAGCAGATTAAAAAAAAAGACTAATAAATAAATAAAAAAATGGGTGGAGACAGCAACAAAGAGTGTGTCTATGGCAACAAAATAAATAAATTCTTTTATTTTCTATAAAAAAGACTTTTTAGAAAGAACATGTCTTACACAAATAGTTCGCAAATATAATAGAAGTTGCAGAGATAGAGAAACAAAGAAAAGACCAATAGCAAATATAAAGAGCAAAAAAAAAGAGAAACAGGAACAACAACAAAAAAAGAAAAAAAAAAAAAGTGCGTTTGAAACAAAAGACTAGACTGGTTTGATCAATTGGGTTCTAAAGCAGTATGAAAGCCGATTTGCATCTCAGTGATTACAAGAAGTATTAATAGAGACTTATATATCAAAGATATGCTGAATATCTATATAAACTATACGTTTTATACAATTTGTTTACTCTTTCTCCTGCTTTCTTGCTACTTATTGCACTCATACTCAAACACACACACATCAACCCATTTTATTTCAAATAATTTAAGTATGTAAATTTGATATAATTTATTTTTAATTCAATTCAATTCAATTGTATAATAGCATCAATAACAATGTAATCTAAAATTAACAGTTACATTTTTACCTTTTATTATATTCTGTAGACAATGGCTATTCAAAGACGTCAACTTGCTCTTCGTCCCGTTGAGATTACAAACGAACAATTGATGGAAATTCTTTCAACTTTGAAAACTAATATGACAGCCATGGGAACCAACATGGCAGCTGACATGTCGATTGTACAAGAACAAATCGGCACTGTTGAAGATACATTGCTAAACATGAATAGCAGAATTGGTGTTCTTGCCACCAGCAGCACTGAGACAATCACTGCTATTGACAGTTTAAGCAGGGCCCCCCTCGTTTCCCCTACCAATACAATGGCTAATGTTTCTCAGCCTGCCTTCAACGCTCCGTCTGAGTTTAGCAAGAAGGCCTCTAATGATGTTTATGTGAGTATCAACATGTGCAAAATTTTATCGATATATTTTCTCATATATTCTATCAGGCCCATATTCGTAATCTCATGTGGGATCCCAAGCTGAAAACAAGAAATCAAGCTGATATCCTGGCAAATGAGAGTAAGCCCAGATGGAATACAAATGTTTTCTTTTACAAGTCGCCAAACAAGGAGTTGGTGGTGCGACTTCTTGAAAACTTGAAGCGCAAGTTTACCCATGAGGGATTTAGAGAGGCAGACTTGAGAGCAAGACTGCACAAAAACTTCACCAGCCGGGTTTCAAAAGCAAGAAAAACCGAAGAGGAAATAAAAGCAACAAACACTCGTTCGAGAAGGGCAGGACGTGCCAGAGATGTAAGTGTAATCTCTAAATAAATAATTTCAAAATAATATAGTTTAGTCTTGAGAATTTTAAAAATACTAATACAAAAAAACTACTATTAGAATCATACTCGCCGTTTACTTGCATACACAGACAACAAAGAAGCAATTGATCTACAAATGAAGAGAGATTGTGACTTCACAATGCAAATGGCAGCAATGTCCGATGGAGAATCTGCAGATGAAGACTTCGAGAATCGCACGAAGAGCATCGTCAAGATTGTTTGGCCAGGATGGAGAAGTGACAAGGTATATTATTTTATATTAATAATTATGTCTTATTATAAAAAATATAAAGTGAAGTATTAACAAAATCATTTTAGTTCAATACTCTCATTAAACTCGTTGATGAGTATGTTATTGAAGCAATGGGGTCAAGTGCTTCTCAAATGAAGGAGAGGGTTTTCACCAGTGTGTCCAATACAGCAGCCCCAGATGACGTAACCCCCAAATTTTCTCAGTGGGCCCTTAGAGACGGGTATTAAATAAACAAAAATTGCCTCTCTCTTTTTATCTATATATTACTTTTCACATACAAAATACTATTAACATATATATCAGAAATACGCGCTCTGTTTTTTTTGTTAAAGAAAAAGAAATGTAAAAGTTCACTTTATTTATTATTTAAGCATATAGCTTCTTTGGCAATGGAATTACCAGCATTTTGCTAACATTTCTACTTGTCGCAATAGTAGCTGTAGCAACCTCTAATAAGATGCGATGTACAGGTATAATGCTATGGTAGCTATCAGGAGAGAATGTGGGCAAACAAAATTTAACACCGTCATCCTCACGCGACCTATCAGAGAAAGTACGAAACTACTTGATAAATGCAAATACATGTTGATGATAATGAACCATGCGAGTCAGATGGAGATTGTGCGTGGGTGGAAGTTGGAAGGAGTGTGTAAAAAGATACTGAATTTGTCCAGCAAATCCAAGTATAATGTTTCCATTACTACCAACAAACTTTGCCTGAACAAGTGATCCACGACTGATTGTGCTGTTGTTTGTTCCTCAATAGTGTTGACCAAGAATGTCAATTGACTTCAATTTGATGATTTGATTGTCAAGTGCTGGGCGATTATAGGACGTGTCCTGATAGCTGGCAAGGTCTGGAAGGTTGTAAGCGACTTGGTAATATTCAAGTAAATGGAGATAGTCGGAATCATCCATTACTGATGGCTTTTTGTATTTTAGAGGAAATGTAGAAGGAGGAAGAGGCTTGTTACCCTTGGGTGAATTATAAGGATCAGTGTAGCCTTGAACGAATGCTTGCAATCTGAATGGGCGACTGGAGAGAGTGGTGACTGTGGTGGTAGGTATGGATGTTGTAACAAGTTTAGACAGAGTGTGAATGAAGGGGATCTGGCTAGAACTTTTAAGAACAGCATTGACATAATCACCCTTATATGTATTCTGAACAAAATTTTTTATGTAGGTCGCCTCAAAACCGTCTTTGCCATTTGTCTTGAAATTCTTTAAAATACCATTGTATCGCTCAAACCCAAAGAGCCAATAACCATACACTGGTCCAAAATCACGAATGCATTCGTGAAGATGGAGGTGTAGGTGCATATTGCAGGTGAGAATAGTGGTGGTATAGTCTATGTTGCATGCATTGCAAAACTTTTCTAACAGGCTGTGGGCAGTGGTGATCTCATCAAAAGTAATGCTGGGCTTTACGTAGTATCAGCATGCATCAACGAAATACATCCAGTTCTTGAATTGTAATGGGGGGAGAATACCATACAACAAGACAGGAAAATAGATCAGAACCCATGATTTCCACTCATCCACTTTCATGTAGCTGAAGCCCTTTCCAATTTTGGTTGTCAGTGTGGTGTAATCTCTGGGCAGTACCATTGTCTCTGCAATTTTCTCCATCAAAGCAAACTCTTCAGGTCCAATTGTCTTCTCAGCAATCCACCAATCCATTAATCTCTTAGATGTCCCCAGGAAAAGATTATGCATGGGATCAATGATCGTTCCATGTACTAGATCAAAGTATCCAAGGCGTTGCAACTGCGACCATTGAACATCATTTTTGACCTCCAGCTGATGCCTTTCTGAGAGTGTACTTGCATCCTTTCACTCCTCAGCATGCAACCTGCTCTCTGCACCACTGCGGATATTCCAACAAGAATAATTGAATCCACGAAAATCAACCTGGTTGCTGCTCTCTAACTGAGTAAACTGCCGGCTGCACCTGTAACAGGCACATGTGCTGTTATGTGCTGTGAATCCACTTGTCTTTCTGGTGGCTGGGATATCACATGCAACCATCAGTAGTGCAGCACAAACACTGACACCATTTGGGAATTCGTGTGTAGAAATCCGCATGCCAACGTACAGCTGCTTCAAATCATCCATTAAGGGCTCCAAGTAACTATTGATCTCGTCAGTTTTTAGCTCCTTTGGACCAGGCATGAGACCTACAAGAATAATATTCTCTGGCTTGAATCTTTCATCACGGGGCAAGTTGTTGATGGCCAGATAGATAGCACCAGAGGAGTGAGTGACACCATCAAAGGGCTGGAACCAGTCGATGTTAAGTGTGAACATTAGTGAGCATGGGTCCAACACAAATGATACATCATCCTTGTCCTTCAACTCCTTCCACATCGCATTATCATAGACATCGCACAGAGTATCTATCATCTTCAACTCCTTATTTCATTGACAAATCTTGGCTTTGAAACTAGGGCAACGGAAGAAAACGCTCAATGTATTTTTAATGGATTGGTAGACATATTTACACTTTGCAACTAAGGCACCGGAAGATATGGATTTTGTCAAATTACAATTGCATGCAGACCTGGCACCAAGTTTTGCAGAAACACATTGAGGAGGAGCAGATACAATATCCTGATATACTGTATGATAGTCTTGGCACACCACAAATTTCTTGATACCTTTTGTAATAGCAGAAAATCCTGCCGTTTTTTGTAAACCGGCAAGACTGGTTGGTAATTGAAAATCTTGGTTGTAGATTCTCAGCAGATTGTTGATAAACTCAATCAAGACAGCAGCACCCTTATCAACAACATGACGCGAAGCAAACAGTACTGTAAAGATGGCTATAAATTGATAGACTTCATTTTCGGGCATATCAGGAGCAGCAAAAGGGTCTGTAAAAAATTAAAAAAAAATTAACACTTGATTTTTCTTTTACTCTCTTTTTCTTTTAGTTTTCTTTATGTATCCCACACTGACCTTCACTGTTGAAGTCCTCAATCTCGATCTCATTGACTTCATCTTCAACATTGTCATCGAAATCATTGTTGTCTCTGTCATTGTCAAACATTGAGGCGGCATTCAAAAAAGGTGAGTTGGCCTGACCGTCCATTGCTTCCACAGAATTGGAACGAGAAGTCGGTATTACTACAAATATGGAATATAATAGTTTATTAGTTTTTTTTTCTGCTTTTAAATAAAAAAATTCTTACCCTCAGTATCTACATCTATGTTTCTCATTGTGGCTGTGTTTCATTAAAAGTTTAAAAATAAACAACATAAATAAAAAATTAAAAATAAAAAATTGAAACAATTATTATACAGCAACCAAAAAACCAACACTGAATATATTATATTATTCTTAAATATTCTGGTACCTTCAACTTTAGCTCTTTTATTACGATGAGTCTCAGTATGCTTTGCAGCATAAGAAGATTTCTGATGACTGTTGTGACATTTAATGCAGTAACAGTCTAAGGTGTGGGTTTGGGTAGAGGGAAACATATTGTGTATAGCTTGAATTATAAAATAAAAAAGGAAACAAGTACTACAAATACTTTATTTGATGTGATTTTATAGCAAGCCAAAAAAATATGAATTTTTTATTGTCCATCTAAACCAATAGAATATGTGGACAGTACACCCCCAACTTAAATAAAAAAACGGCTGAGCTGAAAAAAAAACTTTGACATTTCCACTACTTTTCAGATTACTTAAAGCTATAGTATTTTTTATTTTTCCAGTGCACTGTTTGTGCGGATATGTACCAGTCATTGATTTATAGGGGCAACACTATAATTATTTGTGATTATTTATGATATTAGTATGCATTTGTCTGTTTCAGTATGTCATATAAAAATCAGATAAAGAACTTCCATGCTTCTTGCAGAGATTTCATAAGTAGCATCAATATAAACTGACTTGAAAATTGTCATAAGTATAATTTGGGAGAGTGACTAGAATCCAAATACATAAGGCAATAAGGAGGCATTGAAGGTTGATAGCTGGGCAATGAAGATATAGTAGTTTTGGAAGGGCAACTTTTCATTCATCCAGATTGCTAGAGATCTGTCTTCCTCTGAATGAGATATATACAGCAGATTCTTCAACTATATTTCTATTTAATACTTGTTTAAAGACTTACTTAATATTTAATTACATACCTTTCTCATTTTATTATACACATCTTCATAGTTGAGCTTTCCAGCACCCACACATTATTTCTCATTTGGCTTTAGAACAGAAATTCTAGTGTTTTTACAATGACTTTCTTCTTTAAGAAGATGCTCAATCATTTTGATAGCTTTATAAGAGAAAGGCAAAGTTCTAAGATCTGATTTGTCTTCAGAAACATGATTTGTATAATCTGTTAGCATGCAAAAAGTAATAACATCTGAGCTGAAATATTGCTTAATATGAAAAAGAGCAGAACATTTACAATAATTCGAATTCTTTTGTGCTAAACAGCAAGTATGCTTTGTTTTGTATTTGTCTCCATAATAATACTATCTTGTCTCTGAAAACAACAAATCAGTTGAGATATACAAATCTCTTTTCTTTAACCACTTAGTTAAACAGAGTTTGTGAATGAAATTATGACATTCCTGACATTCACTATCTCTAACTAGTATTATTGTATTTAATTGAAACACATTTATTTCTCTAAGAGGTGAGTTAGCAAATGCATTCTGCACATTGAACAGATTGTAGATAGTGTTAGACATTATAAAGCTCATATTTATGATATAATAATTGTATTCAAAATAAAGGGGAGTAAGAGAAAAAAATAAGAAAAAATTGTTTTAATAAAAGCTATTCTTTAAAAGTACTGATTGTAAAAGCTACAAAGCTATGTTCAATTCAATCTTATCAAAAGAAAAAATAGAAAGTCTATATTTTCTAGTAGATGATAAAATACTAACCAAAATAATAACTGCCAAATCTTTTTTTTGTTTTTGAATTGTTTATGTGAAACAGATATTCTATATGCATTAAATTACGTGTTTTATTAAAATAAACACTCTTACCAAATATGTCAATCAACAACACTCAATCTAACAAAATTATTTACATTTTAGCAACAATCTCCCAAGCCTTGGAATGCTCTTCTGTTCCAGTAGTGATGACACTTAGATTAGAAAATATTATTAGAGTAAAGACATCTGAGTGGAAAGAATGTTTAACAGAGATTGGGAAAGCTTGTGCAGTCAAGTGGGTCATTTGCAACACCAATAAGCAACCCACCAACATTACTGCTGAAGAAGCCAAAGCAACTGGTATTAAGTTGTGTTTTTCTCAGGAGTATTCCTGTCATCGTTGGGGAACCTATGAATCTAAGGCAGCTTTGCGTGTGGTTCAAAAGTGAACAAAGAAAAACAAGTGTCCTGCTCTTCTTCGTGTGAAAGGATTCTTTAAGACACCCGAGTTTTATGAATTTGTTGTTACAAAAGATCATGCAGGGCATACTTCTGGTGATATGCGTAGTGACATTTGCACCCTTTCTCTTGCAAAGAAATATCTTCAC
The DNA here is from genome assembly GCF_001638985.1 of Phycomyces blakesleeanus NRRL 1555(-). Classification (NCBI taxonomy): domain Eukaryota; kingdom Fungi; phylum Mucoromycota; class Mucoromycetes; order Mucorales; family Phycomycetaceae; genus Phycomyces; species Phycomyces blakesleeanus. Next base: position 1,160,010 of record NW_017265150.1, read on the forward strand.
AAGTTGGCTCAGCAATTAGAACAGTCGTCAAAATCTGCTAGTCAAATTATAATTGATATGTTGAGAGCTGTAGATCAATATGGTAGAAAGTCTGAAAGAAAAGTTAACTATTATGATATCTGGAATTTGATGAACAAAGTAAGCTTTAAAAATAATATATCATAGCATTTACTTTAATATATTTCTGTAATAGATCAATAAAAAGCTATATCATTTTGACAAAGACCAAATGACTTCTTTCTTAATCTGGATGAACAACAAACTTCCTACCTTAAACTTCAACATCTGTAAGGCAATTACTTCATATTCTCCAGATCCATCAGCCTTTGCATATGGTTTTATGTCACCCGTTCAGCAAGAAAAAATAAAAACCGCAACTTCTTTCTGTTTGGATGCTACTCATGCAATCTCTAGCAACGTGAATGAGATTCTTTATACCCTTTTGGTGCGTGATAAAGATATTGGTAGAGGATGGCCTGTTGCCTTTATGGTAACCAATGATCGAGGTGTAAGCCCCATTGTGCAGTGGCTGCAGTTCTTGAAGAGATCTTTTTTGCTTTTTGACCCAAAGCAATTTACTATTGATTGTTGTGCAGCAGAAGTTCACGCCATTCAGACAACTTTTTCTGCAACATCCATTCAATTTTTACATCTTTCATGTAACCCAAGCATGGAACCAAAAGTTATCTGACAGTGTGAAGATTCCTGGATCCTTACCATCTGAGGCACGAATTTTATGTGGTGTGATGATGAAGTCTCTGCAAGAGATTATTTATGAAGAAGACATAGACGTGTTTCATCATAAAATTATATAGTTGAAAGAAGACTTTGACGATCAAGAAAGCTTCTTGGATTACTTTGAGAAAAACTGGTGCACAGAAGCAAAGTTTAATATCTGAAGTAGAGCATATCATGAATGATAATTCTCTCATATGCTCACAAATAACTATATCGAGTTCTGGTACAATCAATTAAAAACGGTTTTCATGAAAAGATCTAGAAACAAAAGATTTGATAAGCTTGTTTTTGTTTTAGTACATGATGCTAAGTATTATCTTACCTAAGAATATAGACGTGTCATATCAAATAATGGTGCAATGAGATTTTTTACTAGACAACAAAAAATATGTGAAACAGAAGCTGAAAAAGTCAATGATGACAGAGAAATGTTGATTGTTGCTCCTGGTACTGCAGAAGATGTAAATTGGCAAGTTTGGTCATTTGTAAATGAAAATACAAAATATTTTATTCAGATTGCAGAGCCAAACTTGATTATTTCCTGCAGCTGCTTCCATTATCAGCAAAGATGTAAACCTTGTAAGCATATGTATTTGCTTAAAATATATACAAACCGATCTCTCTACTTATCTCCACCTTCTGTCACAAATACAAACATAATATAGCCAGTCTCTACCTCTGAAACAGTCATAATCACATCAATCATCAGCTGTACATCTGCTTTCACCGCAAAAATTATATAATTTTACTGGGTTGAAATATATGTTGAATTGAGGGAAAAAAATAATTTCACTCAGTTTAAAGGGATGTTCCCCCCAAATGGAAACATAAGTTGTATCTTTGGAAAGAAGCCTTATACCATGGTGAAATACTTAGATTTACATGCTATCTAAATTAGCTGGTATTTTTCATTCACCCTTTAAATACAAAAGAGGTCTAGCATATATTCTCATTAAAGTTTGGTCATCATTTCTTAAATGGGATGGTCAGTCCAAATAAAGTCACTCTGTGTGAGCCAATTATATCAAAGGTTCTCCAAATTTTACTCGATTTCTATTGGCTAGAGATCTCAAAATTTGGGGAAACAGGTGGAGAAACATGTGGAAAAACAGGCTCACAACTATAATCAGGCTTTTTATTTGGTATTTTATACAATCAATTTTATTATATATGTTGTGAATGAATATTGATTACTGCTGAATCTGAGAGTAAGACTGAAGGATAAAATAATATCCTCAGCTATTCCAGTCAAACGGATCTCCCTTTATGATATTATCTAATACACAGATCATCATACACATAATTGATTATTTATTATTATCACCATGACATGGGATATACAAATACATATATATTATATATATGGCAGCATTATATTTCATCTACATATTTCTTTTATTATACAAATACTTAATTGAGAGACTACAACTACAATTATTTAATATTATGAAACATTACCCAAGTATCTGGGGCGGAATACTAAAATATTACCAATAGCATAAATGCTCTTCTTTACCAAAACTCTTGGACTGATCTGACTGGAGAAGTATCATATCAATTGGTCTTTCCGGATCTTTCCAGAAGAACAATACTCCTGGAAGATGACTCATTGTGATAAAGGTTACTTAAGCACACACTGAATTACAAATTAGAAAAACATATAAATATCAGTAGATAGTTCTGTGTAGAAAGAGGGAATTTGATCATTCTTTACTTTTCTTTTGAAATAAACAACCTACACAAGTTCTCACGAATTCTTTTGTCTATATTATATTTTGCTTTATTTTCTCCCCACAACAATATAATTTTTCAATTTTTGGTTTATTTGATAGAAAAAATGGTTTCTAGATAAATATTTTGATTTCACAGTATTCTCTCCTTTTACGCGTTTTGAACCCAATGGATATTTTTTGCTTAATATCATTGCTATATTTAATACCTGAACCAGACATTGAATACTAAATTGAAAGAAGAAAAGCACTGTTTAAGAGCAGCATCAACAATAATTAATGAATGCATAGAATATGATATATAATATTACTTACAGTGTAATATACTCAATCAAAGTAATATCAATAAATACTTTGAGATAGTCAAGATTCTAAAATATCTTTTCTTATCAGTACAGATATCAAAAAACATGCATTACGTAACTTACAAATTGTATAGCTAGCTGACTAAAATAAAGAGTGTGCCTAAAAAATATATTGAAAGAAGTATTTTTACAGATTAGTAATGAAAAAAAGATAGATTGAAGCAATAAAAAAAACTTAGCATCATACTCGATTTAGAAAGGAATAGAGCTAATGAGAAAGAGTGAAAATGACAAAATAAAATAAAGGAAAATGATAGTCAGTAAAGAGCTTTAAGGGAATATCATTCTTACCTTGGTATTTAATATTGTGTATGAAAAGATGCGTAAGTGTCCTATTTATCAACTACAAAATAGTGTAAGAAAATATATAAAAAGAGAAAAAAAATTGTTTTCTAGAGAATTCTCATAAGAAAAAATGTGGGCAGAAGAAGATTCAAATAATTAATAATACAAGTCACTCAATGTGAGAAGGATGCACTTGTAAAAAAAATCAAAAAAGGCCATATTTTTCAATATTTTTAGGATTAAAAAATAAAGTTAATAAATATTATTACTATTCAGAACAAAGACTTTTTAATTAAACTATGTTCAGCTTCTCAGCTCTTTAACTTTAAAGAAGTAATAAAAAAATATAAACTGTAGATATATATATGCAAAAGATTTATCTTCATTTCTTTGCCTCTTTATACACATGTCTAACTTTGACTTATCAAACATTTCTCCAAACAACTTTCTCTTCACTTCAATCAGCCGAGATGTTGCAGTCCTACCAGCCTCAATTGCTCCAAGACCAAGCAATGCTCAGGAGGTTCAAGGAGAACAACAGACTCCAGTGGCAACTAGTGAACATCTGGTTACACCGCAAAACAGAATAAACAGCTTGTCCAAGATTGTGTTGGAGGGTCCAACTAAGGAAGCCATCAGGCGGATTGAAAATAACATGTCTGATATTTAGACTTTCATGGAGGTCATCAACAAGATCATTGCAGATGGAACTTTGTCAGCAAGATCTATGCCAGCCAATAATGTGCATAACTCTTCTGATAGTTAATTTGCGCATAGAATGAGATCTCCAGATGTATCAGTAAGCTATGGAAATAAAAAGATGTCAAAATGTATCTAAAGATAATTTATAGAGAATGATAAAAGGGTACATTTGCCATCCAAAGTTGAAAGGCACAGATCCTAAAAAAATAGCAGAGAATAACAGCAGACCTGAATGGGATTTGACTTCCAGTTTCCATAGTAGTTATAACCACGCACTGATAATATCTCTGCTGTCTTACTTGCAAGGACAAGGGAACATACTCACCAGTGATGTATCAATGTTGAAAATGACAGATATAGTGAAGAAACACTTTAGCAATCAGCAGAAAGAGTCCAGAAAGTCAGAGGAAGAAGGCAATAAAAAGAGACAGAAAAGCAGAAGATATCAGAGAACAGGTGTTGTAAGTATTCGTTTTGTACATACTGTATGATTTTGTACAGCATTCTCACATATATATATATGTATATATAGCTTGTTGCTCACCAGAAGGCACGTAGCTGCTATCAACAGTAAGTTTGGAAACGCGGATTGTAGCTTTGCCTTTCAGAAAGGTGTAGTTTCCAAGGGGGATTCAGACAACAAAGATAACTTGACTGTGTTCCGACCAAGCTGGAGAAGTTATGAAGTAATAAAATATAAAAGAGATTTTATTTTAAAAATGCACTTCTTTTACTTATATAATTTATAACAATCCTATAGCTTCAAAAACTCTTTGAAGCTGTAGATTTATTGAGTGGTAACAACTTAGGGGATAAGTCCAAGTTGGTTACAAAACAAACCCAAGTTGACATGGAAATAGATCTGCCATCCATGTCGACAATCCCTCTGGCTGAGTAGGTAATCAAAAAAATTAAAAAATAAAACTTTTTTGGTATTTTTAAATTACAAACATTCTTTTGATGATTTTTCATAAATTTACAATAGCTAATGAGATTATTTATTTTTGAATTAAGCATATACTTTTCTAAGAATTGATACAATAACCATCCTGACAACTTTTTTTGCATTTACACATTCACCAATGACAACAGATGATGAGATGCAATAAATGGGCAATATACAATGAAAGTCATCTGTAAAAAAACGAAAGTCATCAATTACGACACCCTCAACTCTTGCTGCATTTTTGACTGCAGGGATGTACCACTTGACATAGGCAAAAGTGTGGCAAAGTGGCTTATACGGTGTATGGTCGACGATGTCATTTATAAAGATGTGTTGTATTTGACCAGTATATGTCTTGATTGCATTGGTTCTAGTTCTTTGGAATGATGCCTGTATGAAAGATCCAGCTTTATAGACCTGGCTAAGAAGATTTATAGATGGCATATTTTGAATTATGTTGTTTATAAATGGTAAATTAATGACTGCCTCCTGATAGCCTCGTAGATATATGCTTTCATATCTTAAATGGTAAAACTCAAGGAAATGGTCATATTCTTGTTCTTTCATAGGTTCATAGTTGCCAATTTTGAGCAGATAACAATCTTCAGATAATGGCTCATTCCCTTTGGTTTGATCTGTATTGTTCATAGAATTAAGGAAGCTGCTTAGATTAAAATTGTGGGCAGTGTTTGTGGGTGGCATATTGATGATGATGGCAGAATTGGTGAGTTCATGTAGTAACAACTTGTGCTTCTTATTTTGTATCATAGGTAAAGTTGCTCGGATTAAGTCAGCTTTGGATGTATCCTTGAGATATTTCTTCATGAGTGTGCCCTCAAAGCCGTTTTTTTGTTGGTTTTATATGATTTAACTATGTTGTTAAAATGCTTGAAGCTGAACAGCCAATAACCATATGCTGGTCCAAAGTTAAGAACCATTTCTTTGATGTGTAGGTGTAGGTGCATATTTGAAGTAATGAGTTGCTTTTCATACAGAGTCTGTAAATTTCTTCCAAATAGCTCCAAGCAAAAATGTGCCTCAGCAAGGTTGTTGTATGTCAAGCTTGGCATGGCTAGGTATCAACAGACATTGACAAAGCACATCCAGTTGTCAAAATGTTTTTGCAGAAGGTGGCCAGACAGAACAGTGGGAGAGTAGACAAGGCACCAGGACTTCCATTTGTCAGCCTTCATGAAAGGAAATGCCTTGATTATCTTTTTTCTGAGAGATGTATAGCCTATAAGAACATGAAGCTTATCGGCATCGTCTTGCATAGCTATGAGGTGCGCATTAGAGATCAGACCAGTTGATATCCACTTTTCCATGATGTATTTGGTGGTCCCAAGGAAGAGGTTATGTATTGGATCTATTATAGTGCACTCTACTGCGTTGAAATACACAAGCTCATGGAGTTCCGACCAGTGAACATCATTCTCTCTTTCCATAATTCTTTGCTGGTTGTCATTCCTTGCATTTTTCCATGCAATAGCAAATCACTGGTTCTCTTGCTCAGTTCGAGCCACCCAGTCAGAGAAGACAAATCCTAAATAATGCATGTCTCTGTTGTTGGGAAGGCGAGTGAACTTACAGTTGCATATATGGCATGCATTGACACTGGTGTGTAATATAAACCCACATGTCTTGTGGGCAGCAGGAATATCACAGGCAACAAGAAACAGAGCAGTGCAAACACAAGCTCCTTAGGGACACTGAGCCATGGGCATCATTACACTGTCATACAAAGTCTTAAGTTCGGGAACAAGGGGGTGAAGGTAGTGATTTATCTCACTTGTCTTGGCTTCTTTAGGCCCTGGCATGAGGCCAGCAAGAATTACGTTCTCCTTCTTATACCTCTCTTCTCTTGGAAGATTGTTGATTGAGAGGTAAATGGCGCCACAAGAGTAAGTAACCCCATTAAAAGGTTGGAACCAGTCAATGTTGAGAGTAAGCATTATGGATCATTCATCACATACAAACTGCTGATTCATGTTATCTTTCAGAGTATTCCATTTCGCATCATTATAGATATCAAATAGAGTTCCTGGAACTTGCTGTCTAGATCTCCAAAGGTTGATCAATTCCTCAAATCCAGAATAGCAGAAAAGAGTATGCAAAATTTTTGTAACTGAGCTGTATATATACAATTTTCTTGGGCGTTGCAAGCTGGCAGCGATTCTCAAGAAAAGATTGTTTTCACAAACTGGTCCAGAAAGCTTTCAAGCATCACAATACAGAGGGACAGACGTGGACTCAAGATAAACACTGTTGCATTCACTACATGCAACATAACAATGCAAGCCTCTAGTCAACAAATCGATTCCTGTCATGGAATTGAGACCACTCAAGCTCAAGGGAAGATGGAAGGACTGTCCAAAATGCACCAGAACCTCGTTGATGAACTTTAGCAGTATGACACCACCAGAATTTACCACATATTTTGATATAAATGTGGCAACAAAAGAAGCAATGAAGGCAAGATTTGGATCTTCTGGCATATTCAATAGATAGTAGTGATCTATTTGATAATCTATTAATATACAGTATATTTTGCTTATTTTTTTATTACTGACCATCAAATTCTTGAGACTTTTCAAGTTCTTCAAAGAGGTCCAAATCAATGCTATTGTTGTCATCATTGCTTTGGTCAGCAAAGATGTTATTGTCAGTGGAAATAAGTAAGTCATAGAATTCTATGAGAGAATCATTATATAAAGAGTTAGATATACTATTTGATTGCATAGTCTTAAACAATTTATAGGTTTATCTTCAACATGCTCTCCAGAATTTTAATCTGGATATTCTTTAACATCATTTACTTCAATTTCAATATCCATGTATATATCATTTTCTGTATGATATACTTCTGTAGAAATTGCTATAATATAATGTGTATTAGATTAAAATTGAAAATGAAGAGAAGTATTCTTTACATACAAGATAATATTCTCTGAATGTAATCCTGTCAATCTTTTTCTGTATGTCTTTGGTATGTCTGAGCAGACATATACATATAGTCTCAGACAGCGCAAGAGCAGACAGAGCACTTGCATTCAATAAGGCAGTTGTTGTTTCTGGGCATGGTTGAAGCTTTGGAACTTTGTATAATAAAAGAAGTATAAATATTCCATAAACATACTTTTTAATGTGGTATTTATATCTCTTTAATTTCCATCATTTCATGGCTTGTGTCTATAATCGACTTTGATCTCTATAAACAAAAATTCTTGGCTTTCTATGATAGTCAAGTGTTAACTTGCCTATTTATCCTTGGAAACGCCTTAGAATTCTCTTGGGCATATCTTGAAAATGTTTTGGCAATTCTTGGAAATTCTTGGAGATGTCTTGAAAATACATTTAAAGAAAGATATGTGTATTTTTATTGCATATCTTAAATAAGTGTCATTTTTCATAGTAAATAACTATAGAGCATATCTTTAATATACAATATTGTTAAAAAACTTAAAATAAAATTTATGTAATAAAAATCTTGTTGTGGTGGTTGAAGTTGAAGAAGTTTTTAAGAGGAAGAATTGAAGATTTGAGATTAGGAACGAAGATTTGTGAGAACTTGTGTAGGTTTTGTTTATTGAGAAAGGATTTTGTATCAAAGTTTGACCAGGTTTCTACACTGAACTATTACTGCTATTTATATTATTTTGAATCGGGAAAATTATAGGACTGGGGTCAGGTAATCAATTCTATCTGAGCCTTAATCAGAGCAACGTGATCTTGGGATAATTAATGTATAATTAATTATATAAATGTGTGTAGCCCCAATGAAGTATTAACATCGAGAGTAAATATGTTTATGAGTTATAATTATGCTTATAATAATCCACTGATGTATCCCATATTATGGTGATATCATCATATGAAATATAATCACTATCATGCATGCTAAATCTGTGTGTTAAATAATAAAGTAATCAGTAGACACCTTTGACTGGAATAGCTAAGGCCTTATGTTATTTCCTTCAGACTTATTCTCAATTACAGCAGTAGTCAATACTCATTTACAACAGACAATATTTCTTTTTGACCGCCTCTACCTTGGCGGCTTGTCAAACCAACTTGTCCCAGGAGCGAGGAAGACCAGACTTCTCCACCTCATAAGCAATCTCTGGATGGTGAGCCTTCAACAGAATCTGGATTTTCTGGGCCTCATTGGCCAAAGAAACCAGGCCAAAGAGTTCCTGCAGGCAGAGGGCCACGTCACCAACACTTTGTTCTGCGCCTTGTCTGGTTTCGTCCATTTCAGTCCACCAGACATTTTCCATCTGCCAGGAGGCAAACTGCTTCTTAAACTCCTCTGAGAAGACTTTCCACGTCGTGACTTTGGCCTCATGGATGGCCCACCACCAGGATTGCTTCTTTGTTAGTCATACCAACATCTTTTTTTAGTTGATCCATATGCAGCAAACAGGAGAGAGACTCGCCATTCTGGCCACTGACAAAGATTTCTGGAACCAAGAGGTACTTGGAGATGTTGGATGATTTATGTTCTCCCAGGGAAGCAAGAGAAGAAGAAGAGGGCATATTGTACAGCATGGTTTGCATAAGATAAGTTTAAAAATTGAAAAAGAATTCCTTGGCACAACCTCCAATTTGATGCATGACATGTTTGTTTGTTATGAATTATAACAGTATCACTTGACAAATAAATATAATGTGAATTACAAAATACAAAAAGAAGAATACGATAAGAATAAAAAAGAATAGGTAATTTGACAGATAAGAATTGGTGACAGACAGGTAAAAAAAAATAGGAAGAAGATAAAAAAATAGAAATTATGACAACAACAAAGTTTGAGAAAGACAGAAAAGGGGGAACAGAGAAACAAAATTAATCAAAATCGACAGACAACACTCCAAAGAACAAGAACACTGTGTATGAATGAAAAATAATGATAATAATGGACAAAAATAAATAAGATTAAGAATAGAATAATGATTTTATTGATTGAAAAGCTTGTTCCTTTTATAAACAAAAATATTTGGTTAAAATAATTTTTTGAGGACAAGAAAAGAAAGTCAATTAAAAATTTTTACTACATGTAACTGGTGTTGATAGTAAAAGTGGAATAGAAAAATATAAAGAGAATAAAATAAAAGTGTAGTAAAAATATAGTAATAAAATAAAGGTAAAGTAAAAATATAGTGAGGTAGAATAGAAGTAAAATAATAATATAATAACAATGTAGTAAAATAAAGTAAAAAATATAATAATAATATAATAATGGAATCTAATAAAATGTAATAAAAAATAGTGTAAATAAATGTCAGCAATAAAGAAGTGTATGAAATTAGAGGAAAGAGGCATAATGTTTTTAGTGGGTGACAGGTGTTTCTGAGGTGATGATACAGATGGGTATTCTAATTTTAAGGAACGAGATTAAATTTTGAGTGTTTGGGTATAAGAGGTATCGGGAGTAGGATTTCCCAAGAAACCTTGGGGGACCACTCTTGTCCCTCGAGACACGTCACTTGGTCGACTCACCATCGACGTCAACGCCCATGAGTCCGGTACCACCCATCATGGCTCACCGCCGGACCAAACCACCAAAGGAATCCACTGTCCAGTATCCATCACCAGAAACTGGCTAACTTTGTTTTTGTTGACAACACACGTGACAATTTCTAGAGCAGCCGCAATAGCTCAGCTGGGAGAGCGTTAGACTGAAGATCTAAAGGTCGTGTGTTCAATCCACACTTGTGGCAAACAATTTAAGACTCGTTTTTTGTACTATCAGGCATTGTTTTGATGAATTTGTAAAATCTTGTCGTTCTTGATCTGGGATGGTCTTCCTTTTACTATAACAAAGTCAAAAGGTCAAACCCACTGGGGATCAAGGAGTATATGTAAAAACAAAGAGAAGATAAAAGATACATTTTATTGATATGTGTTATATTTTTAGAAAAGAAAGAAAAACAAAGTGCAGACGAGAAGTACGGTGAGACTTTGTTTATTGATGAAAAGAGAGATGATCTTCTATTGCTGTTTGCTATGTGAGTTTATATAGACATTGCGTGTGTATTTAGGATAATGATATGAGTATATCATGTGATGTCTGTTTTCTTATATCATAGATAATATATTGTTAAGTTATTACCCACGCTCTTGTTTGAGTGATTAGTGATGTTGACTAAGGTGCGTGACCTTGTTATCAGTATATTCTTTATTTAATGATAGTGTGAGAAATAACGTATAATTAATACTGGTTGCTTATTCAATATGTCTTTGTCTTATTGTCTGTGTGCTCTATTTAAATCTACGATTATGTTGAATACAACAATATGAATTGAATTGTCTTATATAGTTTTCTAAACTAATACTGCGCATTATCCACAGTAGTTATTATTTATATTTAATTAAAGAAATAGTCATTATACTGCAGTTAATGCTCAGGAAGATATTACTGCGCATAAAGAAGTACTGCAGTTAACTATAGATTTTATGGATTCATCAAAATAATGCTCAACAACATCTTCCTGAGCATTAACCACAGTATAATGACTATTTTTTTATTTAAATGTAATATAATAGCTACTGCGAATAATGCACAGTATTAGTTTAGAAAATTATATAAGACAATTCTGTTGTAAATGAGTATTGACTACTGCTGTAATTGAGAATAAGTCTGAAGGAAATAATATAAGGCCTCAGCTATTCCAGTCAAAGGTGTCTACCGATTACTTTATTATTTAACACACAGGTTTAGCATGCATGATAGTGATTATATTTCATATGATGATATCACTATAATATGGGATACATCAGTGGATTATTATAAGCATAATTATAACTCATAAACACATTTACTTTCGATGTTAATACTTCATTGGGACTACACACATTTATATAATTAATCATACATTAATTATCCCAAGATCACGTTGCTCTGATTAAGGCTCAGATAGGATCGATTACCTGACCCCAGTCATATAATTTTCCCAATCCAAAACAATATAAATAGCAGTAGTAGTTCAGTGTAGGAACCTCGTCAAACTTTGATACAAAATCTTTCTCAATAAACAAAACCTACACAAGTTCTCACGAATCTTCGTTCCTAATTTCAAATCTTGAATTCTTCCTCTTAAAAACTTCTTCAACTTCAACCACCACAACAAATTCAATTCATATCAATAAAAAGTATCTTTAATTCTATCTTTGTTTTTACATATACTCCTTGATCTCCAGTGGGTTTAATCTTTTAACTTTGTTATAGTAAAAGGAAAATCAACCCAGATCAAAAACAACAAATTCTTGTCAACCAATCTGTCAGAGTTGATATTGGTGAACAAAATTGGTAGTTATAAGCAACTAGTAAGAGTTGACTTTTTAGGATAAAAGATCTTGACTTTGCCAGTTGGCCTTTCATATATGTTTTAGATGTTTATGATAAATATACTTGTAGAAGATATTATTGTACAACAAGTATCTAAGACATATTATTATAGCTATTCTTTTAACCAGAAATCAATTATCATTTTGTATAAATAGTCAAGAAATATATTTAATAAAAAATATCTTTGATTCTATCTAAAAACTATTCATAAACTTGACGATCCCCAGTGATATTAATTCTGCGACTTTGTTACAATTGCCAGAAAAGAAATATTAGATTGAGACTTGACAGTGTCATTTTCGATCTGAGTTGTTCTTCCAATGCTATAACACAGCCAAAATTGGTCAAACCCACTGGGAATTGTAAACAAAGATAAAAGAATAAAAAGAGGATAGAAAGATAGATAACTTTTATTGAATGAAATAACATTCTCTTTTATATGTATTCTAGACCTACCCAGTCATTATAAATGTCTGTTTCGGTTTCTATTCTACTTTTATTAAGCTATGTGCTTTATAATTCTTTTGTGAGCAAAAGGAAATCACTTCAGTTGTCGTTCTCAAAAGAGAATTCCGTGTAATTGTCATTCTCATTGGCTGACAAGAATTCGGGCATGACAACAGGCAAAACAAATAACATCGGACAAAAAGTAAAGCCCAACGGGGGGGTCGAACCCCCAACCTTGAGATTAAGAGTCTCACGCTCTACCGATTGAGCTAGCCGGGCATTGTTACTTTTAACAAGAAAAATAATAAAAATGAGCAACGATAAACAAATATCGGTTGTCCGTCAGTGCAGTGATGTTGCAGAACTCTTTGTAATTCTAGAAAATTATATTCTATTATTATTTTTTTGATTTTCTGACGGCGGCCAAGGCTGAATAGAAAGCAATTTTTTCTATTTGTAGAGCAAAACACCAATAAGTACAACGAAAAGGCATCATCCTGTCAACAATAACTTCAGGCAACCACATATTGTATCTTATTTTCTCACTATATTTAACTGAACAAATCAACTTGAAATTAATATTATTTTTATTATATATTCTTACAGGCATAATTATTTTCATGATTATGACTTAATAATTATTTTATTTTATTTGTACTTAATGATAGTAAAGAACAAATCACATTTAATAGATCATCGATTATACAACTTTTATCGTATTTTTTTTATAATTTTATTTATTTAATTATTTAACAAGTCAATTGCAGAACTATAAATATTACAATACTTATCTTTAATAAACATTGATTTTTCTTCATCTTATTTTCTGACAACAAGTTCTCTTAATATTTAATGCTGTTGATATTTTACTTGTTTGATTATCTGAGTATATTGAGTCAAATATATTAAAATTGATCAATAGTACTGTTTTTCTCTTAATTTTCTCTTATTGATTTTATTATCTTTAATTTTACATTTTCTTTTGATTTTGTCTTTTTCTCCCTTGTGGAAAAAAGATGTTATTTCATATCTATGAACCCATTCAAGTCTTGAAAACCGTAATAACATATCACCTGTCAACATTTACTATAAATACAAACATTACATAAGTCAAAAAGTCTGAATTAAAAAAATTTAAACTAAGCTTTAACTATATTAATACTTACTTATTTCCTTGCGTGCCAAGTTTAAATTACTTGGGGAGTCTACTTTTTTATGTCACAAGGGGCTTTAAATTATAAAAATGTGGCTTTTCCATATAGAGATTTTGTAAGATGACTTTTGTTAAAACTTTTTTTTGCTATATTTTTTTTTCTCTCCTCTTTATTTTAATTACATATGCTATCATAATACGAGCTCACCAATGTCCAACACTATATTCAACCTTTCAAATGTGCAGAATGCTTTAGTCAACTCACCTACAGAAAGAATAAAAATACTTCATTTGGATGTTGTAGTAAAAGTAAAAACAAGTGAATGGGAGCAATGCCTTGACTGCATTCAATCATTTTGTTCAACAAAGTGGAATAAATGTAGAAAACTTTGTGCAAGAGAATTGATGTATGGAGAGACAAAAAATGTCACCAAGCAGGATTTTATATATCAGACAGAAATGTTCATCTTGCTCGGAAAGACACTAAGTTTTGTTATTGCAAAGTCACTATTTTCATCAAGCAATCACTGGAAAAACCACCCTAATTAACAATGTGGCCAGATTGGTAAACACATGTGGAGAAATAGTGATTTTTTTCAACTCAGTATGTTTTTTGAAGTTCAGGTCAAAGATGTAGTTTTAGTTGGTTTCATTGACTAACAGAATTTTAGAATATCAGTCTGGTACAGAAGGCTAAATTCACATACAGAGACCTATCATAATTCTCATACTACCACCTTTTTTTTTATTCCTACTATTTTCTGGATTTACTCTCGCAATAATCTATTTATAAACTCATAGTAGAAAAATATATGTCTTTTACACGCAACAGACATTCTTAAAAACATTTGAATAAAGACTATGAATTGATAATATCATAATTGTCATGTCTCTTTCTATATTTAATAATATAAAAAAGAACTTGTTAGAAGAATTCAATTAAATAACCATAAAATATAATGCTTTTTTTTACTATAAAGTCGGTGCAAATAAAGTATATTTTATGCTTGTTTTTCTTTTTATTCTTAATAAATCACATCAAACAAAACACATAAAATGCCTTCTATTCTCTACCGCTGTAATGTTGTCTGCCTTTGTGCTCAATGTAGCAGAAATTCACAGGGATACTCATTGGTGACAAGCAGAACCATTGAGCACCATATTAGAAAAGATGAGCTTGAGAGAATTGAGAGACTGGATACAACTGAAAGATTGGCAAATAGTATGTTATATTTAGGGTTTATTTTTTGATTATTGACTAATAACTTCTTTATTTTTTTAATTTTAATGAAACATAGCTGTGCAAGAAGAACAAATGATAGACGTTGATACTCAATGTAAGAAAAGAAAAGAAAAAAAATATTTGAAAACCAGTAGAGACAATAAGCTAAACTAATCTATATTTGTATATATCCCGACCTGTCAATCTGAATCCATTGAAAAAAAAGACGATCAGGCCGACTCACCTGATTCGAATGCTGCCACAATGGCTGATAATGTCTCGGTAGAAGATGAGATCAGCTAGGTCAATGGCAATGACTCTGACATTGAAAGAGACATGAACTCTGACTCTGGAAGTGGTGAAGAAGAAGGTGTCAAGACAGACGTTGAAGAGTTTGTTAATAAAGGTCAGTCATAAATGCTTTTGTTTTCTTAAAAACAGACCTAAAGAAAATTTGTTCTAATTTATTTTTGTTAATTTTAAATAGACTCATTTGATGCTCCTAACATGCCTGAAAACCCTGTCCATTGGTTCATTGCTACCTTTGCCATTCTTTTTATCTCGCATTATATTGTTAACAAAGGTGCTGCCATATTGATTGAATTTATCAATCAGTTACTCAAGATATATAATGAAGATTTCCAATTACCAACAAGTCTTATTGGCCTGCAAAAAATGACTGGTTTTTCCAATTACCCCAATGGTATCAAGAAGTCTGTTGTATGTGAAGACTGCCACAAGGTTTACAAACAAGATGTGTCTCTCCCTACTCATTGTGACTTCAAAAAGCATGGTTCTCAATCAGCATGCAATTGCGAATTGATGAAGATTTTATCTTCTGGTGCCATGGTAGCCAAGCGATCATACGTCTACAACTCTATTCAGAGATCATTACAAGTTTTCTTTCTTGATTCTGGGTTTGAGCAAAAAATCAGACAATGGAACAAAGAGCTTAAGGTCGTAGATACACTATGCAACGTCTATGATGATGCTATGTAGAAGGAGCTAAAGGACCAAAGTGACATATTGTTTGTGGATGAACCTCGTTCATTGATGCTAACAATGAACATTGACTGGTTCCAGCCATTTGACGGCATTACATATTCAACTGGAGCTATCTACCTTGCAATAAATAACTTGCCTTGTGAGAAAAGATTTAAGCCTGAAAATATCATCCTTGTTGGTTTGATGCCTGGTCCTAAGGAGCCAAAGGCCAAAGAGATCAATCACTATTTAAAGCCAATAGTCAATGAATTGCTGCAGTTGTTTATGGGGATAACCATCCCGACCTTTGAGTGCCCAGCCGGTGTTAATGTACATGCCGCTTTACATATGGTTGCCTGTGACATCCCCACCGTCAGGAAGACCAGTGGATTCACCGCCCACAACAGTACTTGTGCATGCCTCAGATGTGTGAGGCAGTTTGCCAGGTTACCAAGCACCAATCAGGTCGACTTCAGTGAGTTCGACTATTCGATGTGGAAAATCCGTAGCGGTCTGGAAAACAGGTTGCATGCTGAGGAGTGGAAGAGTGCCAGTACGCCCTCAGAAAGGCATCAGTTGGAAATCGAAAATGGTGTTCGATGGTCGCAGCTGCATCGCCTTGGATACTTTGATCTAGTATATGGAACGATCATCAATCCCATGCATAATTTATTCCTGGGGACACCAAAGAGAATGATGGAGCGGTGGATAAAAGAAGGACTGATAGACAATAGAAAGCTAGCTACAATGCAAACAATGGCAGAGACAATGATGGTGCCAATGGATTATGTGGTGTTGAAATCGAAGATCGGAAAGGGCTTTCCATACATGAAAGCTGATGAATGGAAGTCCTGGGTGCTAGTGTATTTGCCTATCTTGTTGAAGGCTGTCCTGCCAATTGAAATGTTCAGAAATTGGATCAGTTTTGTTGATGCCTGCTGACAATTAGTAAAGCCAAGCATCACGTTCTCTGACATTGATGACAGCCATAAATTTCTTCAAGAATTCTGTACTGAGTGGCAGTGTATTTACACTCCAACTATTCTCACCTATAACATGCATTTACATCTCCATCTTTGCGAGACCATCCATGATTTTGGACCAGTATATAGATATTGGCTCTTCAGGTTTGAGCAATATAATTGTCTGCTAAAGAACGTGAATACAAACAGAAAAGATCCCTTTGAGGTTACATACATGAATAGTTTCATCCAAGATACATGCAAAAGTGATTTCGTTCATGCTGCTCTCACATACCCAAGCCAAGTACCGTTTCTTCCTCTTCTTGCCAAGCTTACTGCCACAGCTCAACCCTCCACTTCAAAAAATACAATAACTTTTCCTCAGCATCTGTTCAGACTATCAGCCTTCATCCAAGCATACTCAAACCCTTCTCTTCCAGTCCTTGGCAATGAATCCCTTCCTCCATCTGCATTTCCTCTCCATATTGAATCCCCATCAGCAATGAGTGATGCCAACTATCCTTATTTGCTTGATTACTATAAAGTCACATACTGCATGTCAAATCTTGAAGGTTATTAGCATCCCTTCTCTTCGTTCTCATTTGTCAACAACCAAATCATAAAGTTGAAATCAATCAATTTGCTTGGCCAGGTTTATAAAGGCTGCAAATATACTTCTGGTCACTGCTCATTTGTTCAATCTCTGTTCCTTGGAAGTCAAGGCAATAATCGGTTGGCATACACTGACTAAATTTAGTATCTGTTCTTGTACTCTTTCACTCCACCAGTAGACAACACAGAGCTCCAAACACGTGTCGTTTATCAAGATAAACACGTGTTTGCATTTGTTAAGTGGTTCCAGATTGAGCATGACCGTTCAAGAGAGTTGGAAAGTGTTGACATCTGCAGTGCAGATTTTATTGCGTGTGATTTTGAATGTATCTTGTCAGTACATCAAATATCATCAGTTGTTGCAACATGTGATTATAAAACCAGCACAAATAATAAGAAAATACTTGTCAACGCTTTACCACACAAACAATACAATTAATATTTAATATATTTCTTTTTTAATAGAAAATTTCAATACATAAGCTAATGTAGTCTTATTATATATGTTGCAAACAATACATATGTGTTAAGAAATTTTGAGAGTAAAAGAAAAAAATGACAAAAAATGAGTTTTATTTATGACCCATATTTAAGAGCCCATTGAGATAGAGCAAGATCTAAATCAATTGGGACTGTTGATTCCACTGTTCTACCATAAACTCCTTTAAGCAGTTGGTGGGAATTTGCACCCAATTGCTTAACAACAAACGAGTCAACCTCCGTAATGAATTTGTTAAGCTAAGTAATAAACATATATTAATATTCAGCCTGACATCATTCAAAAAAGAAAACTGTTAGGTTTTATCTTGTCACTTCTCCAACTTGAGCGAGCAACACGAATCTTATTTCTTGGCTGAGAGGGGGACATATCATCATCTGATTCGCCTTCAGACATTACCAACTTTTGGATCAGACCAGAGCAGTTTCGACCCATCTTGAGATCAATGTCAGCCTTGTTAACATCATAAGCAAGGCAACGGCAGGTGTAGTTCTAAAGGAAAAAAACAATACAATTAATATTCTAATTGTTATTATTTAGCATAAATTGAAAATATAGTTTACATCAGTTTCACAGCCAGATCTTCTTGAATTAGTATTCAAGGCTCGTCTTGTTTCTGGAAGTTCCCTTTGGTGGCAACGTCTACTACAGAAGTTTGTGTATATACACTTACAAAGGTTGCATGTCCTCATATCAGTGCCAGCAAACTTCTTTTCCAAGTAATACAAGAGTTGTTTGACTAACTCTCTATTTGGAGAGCAATCAAAATGAACATCAACTGCCCACTTTGGTTTTATGGCATTCTCTTAGATTTCTACCTGATCTCTTGATTTTAGCTTTGGGTTCCACATATAACCATGAATGTATCCCTATTATATTTTAATTAGCAACAAGATCGGCAAGTGTCTTTTGTATCTTTATACTTACAAATACAGCGTTAGTATCACTTGATTCGGTGGTGGGAAGGGCAGCAGAAGTGGATGCAACACTAGTGGGTACATGAGCAGGTGCTGTGAGGGCAGACAAGGCATCAATGCCATTAATGGCGATTGCGTTACTGGTGATCACTACACCAATTCTTGTATCCATCAATGTGATCTTATCCTTCATGGCCTTCTTCTCTTCTTTCATCGCATTCAAAGCTTGTAGCAACTGGACATCAGTGCTAGCAAGAGAAGGAACGAGTCTGCGGTTGGGGGTAGGCATTATCTGTAATACATTATAATACACCTGGCTTAGGGTAAAATTGACTTACTTCCAACTCCACTAAAATCAAAGAAGTACACCTCTGTTTTTTAAGGTTAAATAAGTTCTCAAAGACATGATCCTTAAAGACAAAAAATGAATGGAAGATTTTGTAATATGTGTTGCTTATTTATAGTAAAAATTGATAGAGGTTTAATAGTTAATAGCTCCTCCATACTTCTTCCCAACTAATATCATATGATCTTTAATGCTCAGACAAAACTTCACACAAGTACTTGCTGTGATTTCTGCCCACTCCTCCAACAAAGCAACTTCTAGTTCTTTTAACGTAGTAGGCTGGGGTCTTCTATCTCTAACCTTGTTATCAAGGTAGCTCCACATATTCTCAATTGGATTGAGATCTGGACTTTTTGCAGGCCATGGTAAGATAGCCACATCGTTTCTTTTTTTCCACTGTTCCGCCAACTTGCTCTTATGTGGTTTGGCATTGTCTTCTTGGAGAAGGTAGGTGGTGGTGTCCTTGTCAGGAAGGGCAGCAAGAAATGGGAGATAGTTGTCCCTCAGTGTCTGGACATACATTTCTTTTGTCATGTAGTCATCTAATATAACTAGTGGGCCAACACCTCCTGCCCAAATACATCCCCAAACTGATACTGAACCACCCAACCCTTGCACTGCTGGTACCAGACAGTCATCTTCATACTTCTCATGCGGTTGGCGCCAAACATATTGCTGTCCACCTTTCTGAAAAAGGGTGAATCTGGACTCATCACTCCCAATTACTGATGTCCATTCATCATTCCAATTTTTTCGCTCCATAACCCATTGCAAGCATGCCTTCTTATGTGCTTCATCTAGGTAAGGCTTGGCTACAGCAACACAAGAGCGAAGGTCCATATCGTACAGATATTTGCGTACTGTTGCTTGACTGATTGAGATGTCATGCATCTCTTTAACACTGCGCGTGATGGTAGCTAATGTGTTGCGTCTATTTTTTTTTGCGGTGAACTTCAAATAACAAATTGCCCATGGTGATAGCTTCTTAGAGACCCCAGGATGCTCCTTCTCAGTGCACGTCTTCTTTGTCTCATATTTTTTAATTATATAATAAACAGTTGATTGGGGTATGCCTTCTGCATGTGAAATCTCATAGGAGCTACATCCTTCTTTATATCTTCTAATAATCATCCCTTTTTCGAAATCTGTTGTCTTATAATATGAGTTGGTAGTTTTAGCTTTATTGTTCTTTGGCATTGTGATTTGTTTTATTAGAGAGATTACAGAATTAAAATAAAAGGAAAATAGAGGATGGTCTTCTTGCATAGAAAGAAGTCATGGCGGAGTTGGAAGTAAGTCAATTTCACCCTAAGCCGGGTGTATTTTCAATTGTTAATATCAGTTCTTTTTCTTTTTTATTCTCTTTTGTAAGAGATAATCCATCTATTTTGTTATGTAAATTACAGTAAATTTGCAACATAGATTTGTTGAGATGATATAATCAAGAGTGAGTGACATTGAATTGCAAATAGAAATATTAAGTATTTATAGACAGTAGTGATGCTTCAGGAACACTTCAAAGACAACTTCTTGAAACACTGAGATGCAAATCGGCCTTGATATATTTTTTGGCCTCAATTGATCACCTCTTTTCAGTTTTTTTTGCTATCGTTTATTGGATAAGCTTTTCGGTATTTTGTTTCAAATGTGGAAAAAAAATTTACGTCTTTTTATTTCTTCTTTTCTGCTCTTTTCCTCTTTTCCAACGTTTGTCATTATTATATTAGTGGCTTTTTTTTGGTAACATACTTCTTTATTAAATACTTTTTTATAAACAATAAAAATTAATACATTCTTTTATTATCATAATAGATACTCATTTGCTCTCATTTAAATGCATTCATTTCACAATCGCTGTCCAGATTAACAAAGGTCAATATTATATTTTGCGAAATTAACATCTATAAAAATCCTTCTGACTTGTTTTTTTTATTACAGACTTGATCATCAAGAATAACTGCTACAAATGAATTTGGTTAAAAACATCAAGGTAGTGTATATATATATATTATTTTAATATGTATCTTACTAAAATTAAGTCTTATTATAGATGAATACTGTTGATCCCATCTTTGATTCCCCTTACATTATACAGCTGGAAATGACATTACATAGTAAGGATCACTACTTTATTTTTTATTTTAGTTATATTAATATTATAATGTGTTAACATAAAATATTATTATTTTTCACTAGAGTTCTATCAAGTGTTTACAAAGACAATCTATCTCTGTTAATATATATTCTTGCTACTGGTATGTAAATTATTTATTATTTTATTCGATTCACAAAAATTAATGTTTTTCATTGTTTTTATAGTGAAAGATATCATAAGGAATGCCATGGATTATCAATATCGACATCTATTTTTTGCTTGCTCTTTTCCAATATTTACAATGTAAGTATAAAAGTGTACACAAAATGTAAAAGCATACTACATTAAATATAGTACCTAGCACACATAGCTAATAATTTGTCTATGCTTCTTAAAGACTGTTGTATTTCAACAAACAGTCTGCTTTCTTTTTATATTTTCAGGTATTTCTTTTCTGTAGATAATTATTCTATTCAAACAGTATCAAGCAGACCAGTAGAAGCAATAATGGATATTCAATAAATCAATACTATAAGATTGTTATAGTTCTAGAAACATTCTGTTCTTTTCAAATAAATACTATTATAAACTTTTACTAATAAAACAATTTCTGAAATTAAAATAAAAACGATTGAACTATACTATGGCTGAGAATCCAAAGAATTGGTCAAGTATTGAATTTAATTGAATATAAAAGATAACGAAGAGGTGTAATGTTGAACTATACTACTGTGTCAAGATCGAAAATAAATATATTATCCACCTTTAAAGCTCCATATAAAACATATAAAAATAAAACCTTGGTTTCAAAAAACTCTTTTCAATATCCCAAGTCAGATTAACACACCAAAAGTGCTAAAGAACTATATCCCCGTCATTTTTATTTGACCTCACACATGTGTATAACTGGTCATGGCACATGGTGCTAAGACGAACTTGTTACATAGTGATATGTATCTGGACTCAATGTTAAACCCCGTCTTGACACCTGAGTAACTATGCCTTTACACATACGTATGTCAGGTCATTTTTCCAGTGAATACGTCAACAACCCTGAAGTAGTTTTAATTTGTATGACTAACGATTATACCAACCATGTTTCTGGTGACGCTTCTGAAATTAGAACATTGCCTTTACCTTCTGAGGTCATCAAAATTATTGAAGATCAGTTAAAAGGGGGTAGCACTTGTAGAAGTACTAGAATTTCAGTTTTGAAACAAATTGAAGAGTGGGGTATAGACATTCGAAAGCCCAATTATGAAGACATCCATAACAGAATGAGAAAGATGTGTGAATAATACTATAAGAGAGAAGTTATTTAAAAAGTGTTAAATAAAAATATAGATGAAGAATTTACTGTATAAGTTTCACCCTGATAAAAATAAGTATCTGGATATTTGGATGTGTGAGAGGTTACTAGTGACCTTAGTGCATTTTTGAAAAAACTAAATGAATTTCTTTATAAGAAAATTTAAGTTATTTGTTCAAATTATAACCTTAAATCAAGTGTAACTAGACAAGAGAAATTTGAAAAAATGGGTCTTTTATTTTTCAAGTTTTGCTTGCTAAGAAGTGTGTTTTTTCAAATTTGTAATCAATTATATTCTTCTAAGTTTTGCTTTAAACTGCCTTTAAAAAGTATTAGCAAAAAGATATGAAATTATTTAATATTACCGCTTGTAATTTTAGTCATATTACATGTCCAATGATATATATAGACAGACTTGAAAATTTGATCAATTCAATCTGGTGTGACAAAGACAATGTAGTACCCAATATTTGAAAAAATATTTGAAAAGTCCAAATGCACTAAGGTTGCTACTATCACAGAATTATTGTATCTTTACTGGCAATCTTTCTGCATACAGGAACAATGCACAGCATTTTGCATTTGAATTTCAATCACTATCTAAGATGATGCTTATGAGAATTTTCCAGTTATTTTGTCTTCATGCAATATTGAAATATTATATTTGCTTGTTACTTGTCATCCTGATACTGGAGAAGAATCTTCTGTTACATACATAATTACAAATAATCATTATATTGGCCACATAAATTAACAACTTGCACATCTTCACAAGAAAAGCTGTTTCACTCCCTTATATATTACTATCGATTATAATATTGCTGAAGTTAATAAAATTATAGCAACATTGTCACAAACCATCATTTATTACTGCGAATTTTATGTTTTGCATGTCTGACAACATAACTTAGAGCATCTCCAGCAGTTAAATTTTCTTCTTTTTTTCAAATGTTTTTAATCTATTTTAGTAGTTTAAAATAGTCAAAAAATGGTGGGCCAAATTTCAGTATCATTTGCTATTTTTTTTCAAGACCTCACTATCTAATATAATCTTCTTTACAATTTTTTTTTCTAAAGTCATTTTATTAGACATTTGTCTTCTCTTTATAATCTTAAAAATGCAAGCCAAATATTCCTTAGATTGTCAGCTTTGTAACAAATATAATTTCTAAACATTTTCTAGCTATTATTATATCCTATTGTTGGACTCAAAGAAAAATCAAAGAAAGTTAAAACGCAAAAACACTTTTTTAAAAAAGTACATGAAAATCCATGGAGCAGGCAGTAAATTTGCCAAATTTTTTATTAAATGTTTTTGGAAATATAACTGCTGGGGCTGTTTTTTTGGGTACATTTGCTAAAGTACATATATTTTGTTTAAAGCTGGATTTAAATGTAACTGCTGAGGATGCTCTTAGACAGCAAAGTAAAATTTGATACTTTATACACATCAGAACAACTTAGCAAATACAAGTATGAGCTCAAGGCCAATCTCAAAAATATATTTTTTGAATCCGACAAGAATAAATTTTTGAGAAAAATCCATGAATTTAGGCTTTGTGTACAAAGTCAGCAACAATTTCTTACTTACTTGGAACAGAAGAATTGTTGAGAAGATGATACTGTAGGAAATGTCACAAATTGTTGTTCCACAGTGCACATTTCAAGCGATTATGTGCAAAACTATACATTCTCAATGACCCAATAAAAATCAATTATAACTCTGTTAGTGCTACATCTCTTAGCAAATTGGATCTATGAAATATCAAGACTTTGAACATTATTTATAGTTGTACGACCCTTTCCAGTCAGTAAAATATATATATTAAAATAAGCTAGATTTTGTTGGAGTAAATTTAACTATTCACTCATTGGTCAAAATTATGTAATACATTATGGGCGAATTTGCTTTCATTTTTATTTTTTATTTTTGGTCTCTGAAATATATTTATTTATTTTTAAAAAAAAAGACAAAAAAAACTATAAAAACAACCACAAAAAACATACAAAATAATGGAAGAAGTATACAAGGTAATAAACAAATTATATTGTATTTCATAAATTTATCTTTTAAAATAATATTTTTATGAGGTTACTATAGATTAAAAGTATAAAAGTTAGTATTATCTACTCTAATAAACAGAACAAAACAAAACAAAACAGTTAATTTTTATTAGTTGTGATTAAACATATAAATGACTTTATATTTATAAGTATCTTACTTGTCAATAAGATCTTCTATGATATTTGGCAGTTCTCCACTTGTGAGAGAGTATGAGCAATGCTCTAAAGATTTTTGGAACCTGTGAGGAGAAATGTTTTTCAGGGCTGCATTCTTTTTGAGGCTGCTGCTCATTATTGCCTTTTGGTCATCTGCCAGACAGCCCCATGACGGTATGGCAATATTATTGGTACTGCACTTGGAGAAGGAGTAGTAAACTAGCTCTCAAGCCATCTTCCCAAATACTTTGTACACTTTTTAGGCTTTGATAAGATCACCTCTGGTAAAATGTGTCGCCAACACTTGCTTGAAGCATTTAACCAACTGATTCCAACCATCTGGGTTCCATTTATATGAGAGGCATTTGATGTCACAGTCATCAGTTGTAGACAACAGCAGAATTGCATTTGAAGCATTGTCTCTAGTCGACAGAACTTGTTCTGTTTTGGAATCCTTGGTCAAAGATTCACATCTATTTTCCAATAAAGAAACTTTATGTCTTATTAAAGCATTAGACTCTTCTAAGTATGCTGGATGTTCAAGAATTTGTGTAATTTTGTATGTTGACATAGCAAAAAATACAGTTGGAAAATAAAATGAAAGGGAAAAAGTTGGCTGAAAAAATGAGTAGAAAGTAATTTAAAAACAAACTTTCAAAATCCTTTTAAATTTTTTAAGACAATTAGCACACTTGTAATTTTCAATACTAATGTGCCAATATAATAAAAGAAATATTCTCATCTTTTGAACGTTTTTTGCAATCTTACAACCCTACTTCTCTTAACATACAAATATAAACCAAAATAAATATCAAAGATATACTGGATTTTTCTTATTCAATTGCGGTTTATAAAAAAGAGTTTGCTTTTTTTTAGAATCAGTTTGCTGCCACACTGAAACAAATTTGCGTTCTATCCTACCAAATTTGCGTATTTTTTTAATTTACGTTTTTAATTTGCACTTTTAATTTTTATTTTAGTCTCAATTTACAAAGCTTGTTTGCACAAAATATAAATGTAAATTGCGATAAAAAAATATAAATTGCATATTATTTTTTATTTTCTGCGTTTCTGTGTTTTGCCTGCTAGTATACACTATTTCTGGATATTATTTGTGCAAAAATAAAAATTGAATTGGTGAAAAAATGGAATTTACCAAATGCATCAAAAAAGATAAATTAAGAAAAGAAATGCCAAAAAATTGCACTAAGTTTTATATTTATTCTTGCACCGAATCTAATTTTATTTTTGACTAATAATTCCTGGAAAATGTATATATTTTATATGTTTAATAAAAGAACATTATAACTATAAGTTTCATATTACTTCTGTCATTTAATTTATCTATATAGGTTTTAATTTTTTGCATTTCTGTTTTACGCTTGTCACATATATTTGCTTTTTTAATAAAAGAACATTGTAGCTATAAGTTTCATATAAATTCTGGCATATAGTTTATTCATAGTTTTTCTTGTAAAAGCATAGTTTTGACATATTTGCATAGTGTTTTTTCATATTCTTCTAAACTGACATACTTGTGCATACGGGATCTTCTAGCTGATAGGTTTAATCTATTTCTTATAAGTCTTATCACCCAACTGGCTGTTGATCTTAGCATATCTACACTTTTTTCCTGCTTCCACCATTGTCATCTCATCAGCAAAATACTTCTTCAAGATCAGCAAAGTTTCCTCTTCAGTATAAGATTGTTAACATCACTTCTCCTTTGGTTTATCTCCTAGCATAATCAAATCTTTAGGATCTGAAACCTTGTCTTGTGTGCTGACACCTTCCATGTATATTGGTTTTTTGACCAAGGCAGAATGACTTTACTCAACAGGTCTTATCTGAATAGGACGCTAATTTAAATCGTGGTCATCAGCATTCCCTTCAAATGTCTCCATGATATCAGAATTGCGAGGAAGAATTGTCAATTGGTTAGGCATTTGAGATTGTTTGACCTTGTTAAAGTTAAACATGGCTTTTAAAATAATTGAAAAATATATTGGTATGAAAATTAATTTTTAACACTCTTTTATATTATTTCCAAATCTTTGCCATAGCACAATAAATTTAATATAGTAACTCAAAATTAAAATAAGTAAGTAATATTAAAATCTTCAAAAGATATCAAATGCTTTAATAGTGAGTACACAAAATTAGTAACTATACTGACCTATGAAAACAAATTTGTAATTGCGGCAAAAATACTTTCTGAAAAAGCTATAGGTAACAATAGAGCATGACTTTGAGCTTATTTTAGTAAAAACCAAGATAAAATAAACTATAATGCAGTAAAAATCACCTGCTTAGAAAATATAGTACAAATATGAGATATACTATATATACTTTTTGTGTAAGAGATAGTAAAAATTAACAATATAATTTAGTTATATTCCAAAGCATGATCAAACCAATATAATAATACTTGAGTAAGATTCACAGTATAAAATTAAGAGAAAGATAACAGTTAAATGCTTAGATAAAAAAGAGCAAATATAAGCAGTGTGATATAACCATGAGTACAATTGCATTGAGAGATAAGAAGAATATAGCTGTAATGTATTACAAATAACATTCTGAAAAATTATGCTGCCCAGTGATCATCAAATACTGTTCACGGCAGAAAATCAAGCCAAAATAAGCCAAATATTTGGATAGAGAATGACAGAGATTAACAGTGCTGTGTAACTTTAGTGATAGTATGATACTCAATTGGCTACAAAAAGGTGTAATATGCTACATACAGCATGTAATAAGATGAAATTGGACTAAGCAAGCATTGAATAATATCTACAGCTTACAATTGGCTAAAAATAACTCAAATACTAGGGTTAATAATGACAGAGATTAACAATGAAATGTAAATTTAAGCATAATCTGATATGAAATCAGTCACAACTAGTCATGTTACAATACATTTACTATATTTGTAAGCAGAACAAATGTATATAAGCATCAAATAATACTCTTAGCACAGATTTAGAAAAATATTTATTTAATAATTGTCAGTAGATAATAAACACACCAAATAAAAATAAAGGAAGTCATATTTTATTGCAAAATTAATATAAAAAGTAGTCTGTGTTTTGTTAAAAAGTATTAATTTGCTTTATAAACATTCACATTCCATCCCATATACACCAACACCAAAAAAATAAACATGATCTTTGCTGCCACTACTATGGACATTGTTGATGATTATGAAGAAAGAACAACAGATACAATGGCCAATGCTGTACTTCACGAGTGGGAAGTAACCTATCCCAACTCTGACAATGGAATCCAGACTCTAGTGACAAAGATGGATTTTGAGCAGACAACTACCAATGAGAAGACTTGTATACAGGGTTCTGATGCAGACACTTTGGAGGAAGAAAATGAAAAAACCAAGAAAAAACCTTACAAGCCCAGAGGCACTTATTGCAAGTATATGCCAGAACAGATGCAAGGACGTTTTGAGTTAGTTATTGAGAATGGTATGCTAAAATAAGTAATATAAAGACAATGCATAAATATTAATTGTTATTTTTATTTTCAAAAGGATGGACTGCTAAGATGGCCACCAAAAAATGGGCATTAATGTTTGTACTGACCAAAACTATATTGCCCAGTATAGAAAAGATAAAGAACAACGTCTTCCTGGAAGTACAAGAAAAAGAACTGTTGGTGCTTCTCCCAAGCTTTTACAATAACATTCATCCTTTCTGATTGCGTGCTTTGAGAACAATGTTGCTGAAACTATTCAGAAAGCACGCACTGCCCTGCTAGAAAAATTTAAAGATCTGATGATCACTCTGTCTGGCCTTCAAAAGCATTTGGTGAATAAGTGTTGTCTAACACTGAAGAAACTTGAGAAACTTCCTGCAGCTCACAATTCAGAATAGGTAATTCAGTTAAGAAAGGACAAGGTAACTGAATGGCTTTTCAATCTGGATTTTGACTATGTCAGAGACTGCGTCTTTATTGATGAGACAGGTTTCAACATGCATATCAAATGCAACTTTAGAAGATCCACCCATGGAAAGCCAGCAAAAACAACAGTATCAATGCAACAAGGTGTTAACATTACTATTCTTGAAGCTATTTCCCAAATTGGTGTAATCAGTGTCACCCTGTGCAAACCACAGGCAGTTGTTAGCTCTAAGAAGCTCAAGTTGGATAAGAAAGTGGAGAAGATCAATGGCCATGTTGGAATCTAATTAGAGCACTTTCTTCATTTCATTGAAAATGTTATGGACGTATTGGATCACTGCAATCAACAAGGCAAGTACTTGGTAATGGATAATACACCAATACACACTCCAAAGATCATACAACAGCTGATAGAGAAAAGAAGATACAAATGCATGTTTTTACCACCTTACTCTCCATTCCTTAATCCAATTGAAGAGTTTTGGTCAAAAGTGAAGGCTGGTATCAAAAGGGAGACACTTTCTGCTAACAATCAATTGATATCAAGAATTGTGAAATCAGTAAACAGTGTGACAGTTGAAGATTGTAATGGGTGGATTAGACATGCAGTATCTTTCTTCGATTCTTGCTTAGAGGGAGAAACCAACCTTTACTTTTATTTTATTTTATTTATTATGTTCTATCATTTATTCATTTATGTAATATTCTTATTTTTTATGCGCTTCTTATTTCTATATTACAGACCCATATCAGTACTGAATAAAATTTTAAGATTCCGCCAAATCAAGGCATCACCATTACACTACTTTTTATTTATTTTTTCAAAACTTTTCCTCATTCGAATCTCATCATGTCTCACCAAAACAAAAAGGAATCTCTTCCCAAACGAAAGCAGCTTTCAGATTATCAAAGAGGACTGATAGTTGGTGGTGCTATAGTAAATGGCACTGCTGCTGAAATTTCTGAGAAGAATGATATATCTCTAGCAACGGTGTATTCCACAATCAATAGATGGAGAGATACTGGAACCGCATTTTCTGATAAGCGAAAAGAAACTTTGAAGATAATAGATGAGCGAGATGAGTGTCACTTGATTAATGAGATAAAGACAAATCGTGAGACAACACTTGGGGGTCTTACCACCTTCATGTCTGACACCCTAGGGATCCCATCTCCAAGTCTACTATTCATCGAACTATTTGTAGATCTGGATTATCTTCTTGTAAAGTTGTATACAAGCCACTGCTATCAAAAGCACACAAGAAGAAGCAGTTGGAATTTGCTAATTATGCCAGAGAGACCAATCAGAGATGGGATTGCATCATCTGGAGTGATGAGTCAAGGTTTATGCTTTTCAGCAGAGATGACAATACTAGAGTATGGCGGTATTCTCAAGAAAAATACAGAGAAGAGTTCATTAGACCAAGACTGCAGTGTGGTAGAGGCTCCATTATGGTTTGGGGCTGTGTATGGGCAGGAGGAGTTGGCCCATTAAAAACCATAAAGAACACGCTTGACTAGTATGCATATATGGACTTAATGAAAAGGAAGCTTCTTCCATTTATGGAATCTCTTAGTGAGAACAATGATGGGGAGTTTATCTACCAAGAAGATAATGCTTCTTGTCATAAGTCTAAGGTTGCAGAAGAGTGAAAGAAGCGTCAGAACTTCCCAGTGATGGTATGACTGCCAAATAGTCCAGATCTCAGCCCCATAGAGAATTTATGGACATATATTACCAGAAAAGTGAAGGCCGGAGTCCTCTCTCCAAAAAATCTTAATGAGCTGGAGAGGGCTATTCATATAGAATGAAAGAATATTCTGGCTGATGTTTGCAAGACACATTGCATGTCAATGCCTAATCGCTTACATGAGATGAAGAAGACTCATGGAGGGTCAACACATTATTAATTTTTTTAATAAATTTACTTTTTATTTTTTTAAGAGCCATATCTTAGTATATATATGTTTTCAAACATGGGGTGTTAAGTGAATATAGACAAACTAGTGTAAGAATGTTAAAGAAGTTGATGCCTTGATTTGGCGGAATCTTAAAATTTTATTCAGTACAGATATGGGTCTGTATGTCTAACATTTATATTTTTATATGCTTTTTTTGAATTTTTTTATGCACCTCTCATATCTTTAGCATCTTTATTCTTTATATTTTTTATATTTTCTTATGCATTTTCTTAAATATTTTTCTATGCAAAAAATAAAAAAAGAATATGCAATTTAGATTTCTTTTATCACAATTTACATTTATATTTTGTGCAAACAAGCTTTGCAAATTGAGGCTAAAATAAAAATTAAAAGTACAAATTAAAAACGTAAATTAAAAGAAAATATGCAAATTTGGTAAGATAGAATACAAATTAGTTTTCTGTGTGGCAGCAAACTGATTCTAAAAAAAAGCAAACTCTTTTTTATAAACCGCCAATTTTTTTAAAAAACTGTAAACTTATTTTTATAAGCTGCAATCAAATAGAAAAAATCTAGTACTTGACCTTGATTCCGAAATCAGAACAAGTGTCCATATGCTTGATGATTCATTTGTTATGAAACACTCAAACCAAATTGAAACCTATATTATTGCCAAAGCCTGCAGAAAATTCAATAATAGGAGCAAGGGCTCTATTGCTGCTCCTATGGACTTTGCCAAGCTCTTGGCTGCAAGCAATAAAAACAACACCAAAGTAAAGAGTATAGACATCAATGATGTCCAAGTTGAGTCTGTTAAGAAAAATCAACAAAATCATTGACTATGTCTCTGGTAAGAAATAAACAAGTAAAAGAAAATATTAGTATTAAATATAATTGTATCTAAATAAAAAACTTAAATGTATCAGATAATGACTATAAATATTTGCATGTCTGTAACCTGAACAGAGTGTACAATAGTTCAGTAGAACATGTCACTGATCATGAACATATTGTTCTCACATACATGTTCAATAGTTGTGTACAGGCTGTCAGTCTTGAATTGTTTTCCATGTTTTTTGAGAACAACATCTCTCATAAAGTCTATAACAAATGCGTAAAAACTGTTAATAAGTACATGATAGAACTTGGATTCAGTAAGTTTATAATTAGTATACTCTTTTTATAGCACGTGCACTTACTACTATTTTAGCTAATGTAGATTCAATTCTGCCATACTACAAGGTAGACACCTTGTTGAAGGATGAGTACCCAGTGAAATCTGTTGCATACAATATGTGCATAAATGGATGCTGCTGGCTCTCAAAAATAGAAGAAGAAGACTTCATCAACGAAGATGAAACATGTTCTCATTTTGGTGAGGGCAGGTACAAAGTGGAGAGAGTGAGTGTAAAATCTGCACAAACTTTTCAGATGGTGTCTCTCTTAGAGCAACTGAGATTCAAGCATGCTCACCATGAGGAATGGGCCAAAATGACCTATGAGGATTTCTGAAGGTTTATGGGGCTTTAAAGTTCCGAATTAAAACTCCGCCCTTTGCTTACACTAGAAAAACATACGGGAATTACCATGTACAAAGTTAAATTATAATAATAGAAAATCTGGGGTATTTTTTCATCTCAGCTTTTTTTGTGTGTTCAAGATAAAAACACTGTTTTCCGGTTTTCTATTGGCTTGGATACAACAGGCAAAAATATTATTTATTATTATTATTATAAAGACATAACATTTCATTATAAAGACATAGTAAATTTAGTAAACGTTGTACTTGTTTCCTTTTTCTCTTAACACTTCAAAGTAAAAATAAATAAACATTATGTCCACAATTCCTGAACTCTACAACAAAAAGTGCCATTGTGCTGGATGTAGTCAGAACAATCTTGGCTATAGTTTTGTTGCCAGAAGAACTACTCAACGTCATAACAAAAGGGCAAGACTAAATGCCATAAGATGTGAAAGGGGTACAATATTTGAATTTATTTAATTGTATTGTAATCCATGAAATAACGTGTTGTAATAGACATGTCTACCCAAAGAAATATAATGGAGGTCGATGATGAACGTAAGGTTTATTTAATTCAGATACCGTTAGATATTAACCAAGTGTTATATTCTAAATGTAGCTATCTTAACCCATCAACCCGGAGCCCTGGAAGAATCGTACACTCAGACAAACTCACCTGTTTGGGAAGGAGCTTCAATGTCTGACACTGAAGACGTTTCCGTTACTAATGACGCGATCAGCAATGGTGACAATGATGACAGTGGAAGCAACAGCAATGAAATCAGTGAAGACAAAAGCGAAGACGATGTTATTGAGCTCAACGACAATGAATTGAATAGTGAAGGTCAGTTAGTGTTAAAAAATTTTTAAAAAAAAAGTGTTAATTTTTTTTTATAATAAACCCTTTTGCCACTCCCGATATGCCCCAGAACCCAGTGCACAGATTCATTGCTACTTTTGTGGTGATGTTTGCTTCCCGCTATGTGGTTGACAAGGGCGCCGTTGTCTTGATCGAGTTCATCAACAAGCTTTTGACAATTTACGAGCAGGATTTCCAACTGCCCTTGAGCCTTCCTGGTCTTCAGCGCATGACAGGTTTCTCAGCCATGACCAAAGGCATAAAGAAATTTTTTGTGTGTCAGGATTGTCACAAGATGTACGAAGAAAGTGCATCTGTCCCGTCTCATTGCGATTTCGTAAAGCTTGGTGCACGCTCGTCTTGCAACTGCCAATTGACAAAAACATCAGCATCGGGTGCTTTGGTGGCCAAGCGTTCATACTTGTACCAGTCCGCCGTTAATACTTTACGAATGTTTTTTCTTCGTCCAGGATTTGAGGGTAAAATTAGACATTGGAATCACGAGCTGAAGATGGTGGATACGATGTGTGACATATACGACGGTGCCATGTGGAAGGAGCTCAAAGACAAAGATGGCGTGCAATTCACAAAGGATTCGCGTTCATTAATGTTGACTCTCAACATTGACTGGTTTCAACCTTTCGATAACGTCACGCACTCGACTGGTGCCATATACCTGGTAGTAAACAATCTGCCTTGCAATGAAAAATACAAGCCAGAGAACACACTTCTTGTAGGATTGATGCCTGGCCCAAAGGAACCCAAATCCGAAGAGATAAACCATTATCTCTGGCCTATGGTAGATGATCTGATAAGATTGTATGAGGGACTGGCAATCCCAACTTTCGAGTGTCCTAGTGGTGTCCGCGTCCGTGCCGCATTGATGATGGTGGCCTGTGACATCCCGGCAGCAAGAAAGACAAGTGGTTTCACCTCGCACAACAGTACATGTGCATGTTACAAGTGCAACAGACATTTCCCTCGCTTGGAAAACGGTGTCAATGTTGACTTTTGTGGGTTTGACTTCTCTCGGTGGGTGCTTCGTGACGGTGTAAAGAACACGTTGCATGCTGAGGAGTGGGAAAGTGCTAGTACCCCCTCAGAAAGGCATCGGCTGGAGGTCAAAAATGGTGTTCGATGGTCGCAGTTGCATCGCCTTGGATACCTTGATCTAGTACGTGGAACGATCATTGATCCCATGCATAATTTATTCCTGGGAACGCCTAAAAGATTGATGGATCGTTGGATCAAAGACGAAGACATTCAAGATGGCGATTTTGCGGCAATGCAGAAGACTGCAGAAACGATGATTGTGCCTGGTGGATACACCTCTTTGAACTCGAAAATAGGAAAGCAGTTTTCGTATATGAAGGCAGACAAGTGGAAGTCATGGGTGCTTGTATACTCGCCAGTTCTGTTGAAAGATGTTCTTGCAAAAGACAGATTCGAAAACTGGATTAACTTTGTTGATGCATGCCGCCTGTTGATCAAGCCAACGATCACGTTCGATGAAGTCAACACTGCCCATCAGTTTCTTCAAACTTTTTGCACCAGATGTGACGAGCTGTACAACGCCGAAATCCTCACCTGTAATATGCACCTACACCTCCATCTTCGAGATACAATTCGTGATTTTGGACCAGTGTATAGTTATTGGCTATTCGGGTTCGAGCGGTTTAACGGGTTGTTAAAAAATTTGAAGACAAACAGGAAGATCGGGTTTGAAGAAACATTTATGAAGAAATTTATTGAAGATGTGCACAAAGACGATCTTGTCAACAGTTTCCTTCAGAGTACCCGCCAGACATCTGCATTTCCTCTCCTTACCAAACTCACTTCTTCCTTTACACCCGCCACCATTCCATCTATCCGTCAATGTACCTTCCACTTACAGTCATTTGTCGAGGCTTCTGAAGATCCAAATGTACTTGTAAAAGGCAACGAACCTCTCCCTCCTTCCGCATTCCCTCTATCATTAAAATCCACCACCACAATGAGTGACATTCACTATGTTCATCTCTTACAATACTACAAAGTTGCATACAACAATGAACAATTAGTTCACTTTCAACAAGCGTCGGAATCACCATACTTTGTCGACAATACAATCACCCTGTTGAAATACATCAACATCCTTGGGCAGGTCTACAAGGGTAAAGGTGAATCTGGAAGTCGTGGCTCTCTTGTACAAGCAAAGTTCATTGGAAGTACTGGTGAGCATATCATTGCATACACGGGTCAAATACAGTACATTTTCACCCATTCTTTCACTCCTCCACCCACCTCTTCATCCCTTACTCCCTTGCTCCGCACCCATTGCCGCCCAACACAACTTCTTCACAATTCTCAACATACTTTTGCATTTATCAAATGGTCCACACCCAAAAATGATAAATCGCGAGAGTACGAACATGTTGAAACCTGCTTTCCAACATTTTCTCCTGACGATTTCCAATGTGTATTGCCAGTGCATAGAATTATGTTAGAAGTAGCAACTGCTGAGCACACAACACGCAGAAAAGTAAAAAAGATGCTGGTCATTCCTTTGCCAAAAAAACAATACATTTAAAAAATAATAAAATTATAACTCCCTTTTTTAAAGGTACACAGAAAAGAATAATCATAGTGTTTGTATTTGTTGGTACGTTTATCATTGTCAGATGGAGGATGTGGAGGATGTAGAGGATAAGAAAACAAAATTTATTGAAACTTATCTCTAAAAGCCCAGTGAGGGAGAAGGGACGTCAATCTAGGCGGGACTGCTAAAACAGCATCTCTACCAAAGGACCTCTTCAACATCTGACGCGAATTGAAGTCCATGCGATTACACATAAAATCATCAACAACTGCAAGAAAGTGATTGTACTAAATACAAATAAGTGATTAATCAAAGTTCTGTTTCATTTAAATCCATAAAAAAACAAAAAAAAGCTATATACAATAATGTAAACAAAAGAAATTACCTCATCGCTTCTCCAACTTGGACGCACTGTACGAATTGCACGGTTGCTCGAGACTCCAGGCATATCGTCTTCAGATTCGCCCTCAGACATTGCTTCTTTCTGTAAGAGTCCGTCGCAGCTCTTACCCACCTTCATATCAATTTCAGCCTTGAATGTATGGTAGGTCAGCTCACGATGGTCAAAATGCTAGTTTATAAATGTATTAATATGAATACATTTAATTTGCAATCAAAATATACTTCTAACATACATCGGTCTCTCGACCTGCTTTTCTTGACTGAGAATTTGTCTTTTTGCGCGCTTCATAGGATTCCTTGACTCGGCATCTCGTTCCACAAAAGTTTGTGTAGATACAATTGCTAATATCGGCCTGTCGAACACTAGTCCCAACAACCTTTGGAGCCAGGTATGCATGAAGGTCATGCATCAGCTGTCTGTTGGGTGGAAGTCTGTAATCAACATTAACATCCCAACTGCGCTTGCTGTCGTTAGCTGCAACTAGTTCCGGCTTATTTGATTTGAAGTTGTGTTTCTTCAACTCTCCTCGGATAAGAGCCTATACTTAGTGTGAGATATTATGTTGATGAGCTACTGTACATCTCAACACTTACTAAAACTCTAGTGCGATCCTGTTTACTAAGTTTACCAGCGTTTGCACCAGTAAGAACCACTGGACCAACAGAAGGAGCGACAGAAGGAGCAACAGAAGGAGCAACAGAAGGAGCAGCAGAAGAGATACCAAAAAAAGCCTCAGAAGGTGTTGTATACCAATCCAGAGTAGAACCAACGGAAGAAGCTGCGAAAGGGACAGAAGCAGAAGCAGGTATAGTGATAGGAGCAATAACTGCAAGAAGTTCTCCAGAGGCATCGGCAACGCTATCAAGTATTTCCAATGAATCTTTGTTCCCCTTGATGACAATGCTAATGTTTGAATCCATGGTCTTGAGACTTTCCTCCATAGCGGTGAGCCTTCTTAAAAGCTCAGTATATTCCGGGGATGGAGCTGGGGCAATTGACTGACGATTGTTAACCATGGTCTGAAAGCTATCTAATAAAATGTTATACATGAGTTGATTGTTAATTATATTTGTTTTATATATCTATTCATTGTATATATAGAGTGTTATTAACATACAAAAGAAGTTAGGTGTTAAGCGAAAGAATAAAGTGTAGTTAATGGAAAGATGGTAAAAGTAAAAGCAAGAACCCATTTATTATATTACACTTGTTGCTGTAAATACTCAGGATTTCTTTAATACACGTATCTCTATTAATACTTCCTGGAATTAACGGGGTGCAAATCGGCTTTGAACATGCTTTTTTCAACTCAATCCTATATGATTTCTGTCTTTCGGCCTTTTGGCCCTTTGGTCTTTTGTTCTTTTTGTTTTTTTTTTCATTTACAAGTTTTCTCTCTTTTCTCTCTTTCCAACATTTATTATATTCACAGATTTTCTTGGTAAGATATCTTATTCTTTAATATTATATATATATATAACTAAAATGATAATAATTGTTTTCTATTACTACAGACACTCGCGTTTTGTTACCTTCTGATGCATCCCCTTCACAATGTCCATCCGGATTAGCTAAGGTTAGTAAATATACTTTATGCTGTCATCCTATAAAATTATCCTGACTTTTTCCTTTCTTTTGTATAGGCCATATTGCCGAAATTACTCTCTACTATTAAACACGGTTATGAACACGGTAATATTTTATTTTATTTCAATCTATCTCTTTTTAATAAGCACATGGCTTAACATAATTTCTATTATAGATGAACCTCCCTCTCATGAGCACATCGCGAATCAAGAACTTTCATTTCACATGAGTGTCATCGACATGGTAATTTTTTTTGTACATATAACAATATTATTTATTTTGTATATTAATGTATATCATTTACTGAAGACAATATCAGCGCCTCCTATGTACTCTCTTGGTCTGCAAATAAATCATTTTGCTTCAGGTAGGTAAATGAAATATTCTACCACACAGTTCACAAAAAATAATTTTTTTTCAGCTTTTTTATAGCCAAATAAAGTATATTGAGTACTATGGTTCGCATTCATGACGCCTTTTCTTTTTGTCTCTGGTAAGCTATTATATTTCAAGCATAATTACATATATATATTCTTAATATCCACGATTTCTTGTTCAAACAGCTAACACTTTTCTAATTTCATAGAACAACCATTTACAAGCAAGCAACACACAGCTGGGCTTTTCTCTGGGAGATATTGTTTGGAGAATACTTGTTTTATCAGAACATTGGCCATTTCACATTGTATGAAGGATAGAACACTAGCCAGAACGTTCCTGAATATTAAATATAACCACTGTACTATAAACCTAAGAATATTCTTTTCTTTCTAATAAAAACAAAATAAACCAATAATTATTATAAATAAATTAAAGATCGGAGAAGTGTATGGAAGCAAACAGTATAAGAAGAAGTCTCTAAGATTGGATAAAATAAATTCAAATACAACAAAACCCTGTAAAAACTGGCATATCCATAAATTAAACAATGTAAAAACTGGCATATCTGTATAATCGATCTTTCATTTATTGTTCTTTTAATCGGAAAGCGGTAGGATATATTACAACAAAACGTAATTCTGAGTTGCCGTTTTAGTGCATGTGGTAAAAACCCATATACAGAAAATGCAAACACATCCTACTATCCTGCTGTTCTGACCTTTTCCTATGTTCGAAAGTTGGTCTTACCACCTATAAGTAAGCCAGCTTCATACACTTATAAAAACTATCTGATCGCATTATAAAACCTGGTCTTTTCACATAATTAATTACAGTTTTACACATAAGAAAACCGCACCTCTTTTCCAGTGTTACAGTGTCATAAAGCAATCTGAAGATGACCAGTTTATTTCCCACAAAAGACATATAAATGTTTAGTGAAATATAACATATTTAAATCATTATTATTAATTATTTTAAAGTTTATTTTCTCTATCAATTTGTCATGTCTTGTAACGTGCATATACTTAAAATAATGCCGTAAATGTAAGCTATATAGATTCAGTTTGAGCGTCACATAACGTCACAAATTGATAGAGAAAATATAATTATAAAATTTACAGTATCTATTTTAAGTGTTATAATCTTATAAATAATATAGTTTGTGTGTCTTAATCACGTGCCACGTCACAGAAAGGTTTTTTTGGCAGCTTTTATTTTGTTTAAATATTATGTTCATTTGTTTTTTTTGCTTTCTTTTCTTTTATTTCTACTTTATTTATTTTCAAATGAATTATCAATCTTCTTTATCAGTTCGTCCATTATCTATTCCTCCTTTGAGCTATGTTATGGCATCAACATATACATTTGAAGTTGCAAAACAGTAAGTAAAAAAGGTATTTTTAATTATTATATATTAATATTTAATATATATAAAGATATTTGATTGCACAGAGTGCTTTATATCCAAGAAATCATATTGTTTTTACTTGTTCTGGTGGCAGTTCTATGGACTATATATTTGAAAAAGACAGAGACTACAGTTACAGATGCAGTGAAGTAAACAGCATGGGAGCAACATATTGTAAAAGAGAAAGAAAATCTGAAAGATTGGATTCTTTCTTTGCACAAAGTCATCTTTCCTATGATGTTGTTATGCAAGAAATATATTACTGGTTAAACCGGATTCCTAGAATGACAATGGGAGTTATGCTTGATGTTTCTCCAGAAACTATAAGACATCTCATTGCTAGTATTCACCAATTGATTCAAATGGATTTAACAAACAATGATATGAGAATTGGTAAGTTTATAAGAGTTAATTATATATAGATATATTAAATATTTTTATAGGAGGTATTGATGTCAATAGTCAATTCATTATTGTTGAAATTGATGAAAGTAAATTTGGAAAGAGGAAACATCACCAAAGACATCGAGTAGAAGGTGTTTGGGTTCTGGGGAGTACTGAGAAAACAGCAGAACGAAAAACATTTTTGGTGACAGTTCCTCAGAGAGATGCTGCAACTCTCCTACAAGTGATAAAGAAGTATGTAAAGCCCAATAAAATTATTCACACAGATTGCTAGGCTGTATATGGGGGATTGTCATCAGTGGTTGATATGAACTATACTCATAGAACAGTCAATCACAATGTTGAGTATGTTATATCTGATGGTATTCATACCAATACTATAGAAGATAAAATACTATAAAAGAAAAAATTATTTTATTAACTTTTATTACATAGGTCTGTGGAATGGAATAAAAATGAACTGCAAGGCCAGATTGTGAACAAAACAAATAGTGCCATGGATGTTAATGGAATTCATAAAAAAAATATGAGAACAGATTGTGGCAAGCAATGCTAAAAATGTTAGCTGAGATTTCTTTTGGAAGCATTGTTGACAACCCAATATATACAAATTATGAATATTTAGAAGATGATGAAGATGAAAAATATATTGATTCTACAATGTTTTAATAAAAAAATATAAGAAATATGGATTTAAATTAATTTGTTTTAATAATATTAAAATGATAATATAAAAACAAAACATAAATACATTTTAATTCAAATATATCAAAAGAATAATATCATTCAACATCTAATAATAGATATAAGATAAGATTTATATCTTAAAAAAATCAAATAAAAAATGGAGAGAGTGCAAAATGCATCCAGCTAGAATCGAACTATAGTCTCCACATCAGTGAACCGTAACTGTAACAAGTGACCACGAGTATATGTAATCAAAAAACATTTATTATATTAAATCCATTGCGCCTAATTTAAAAGCATATTTGTTACCTTTCTTACATAAAGTTTGAAACTGCATTATCTTCACAACAAAAAACAGTACCAAAATGTGATGACTATTGATTAATATCTATGAAATTCAGGCTGTCCAAATCCGGTTTTGCATTATTATAGAACAAATATTTGCAGAGTAATTTAAAAAACAAAATATTAAAACACAGATATATAGAACACAAAAAATTATTGGTTTTTAGCTTAAGAACATTAATCTGATTTTAAAAACTCATAGAGATATTATGAAAGTCTATATTTTCTTGTAGATAATAAAATATTAACCAAAATTGTGACTGCCAATCCTTTTCTTTGTTTTTGAATTGTTCATTTGAAACAGATATTCTATATCCATTAAATTACGTGTTTTATTAAAATACACACTCTCACTAAATATGTCAATCAACAACACTTAATCTAACGAAACCATTTACATTTTGGCAACAATCTCCCAAGCCTTGGAATGCTCTTCTGTTCCAAGAGTGATGACACTTAGATTAGAAAATATTATTAGAGTAAAGACATCTGAGTGGAAAGAATGTTTAACAGAGATTGGGGAAGCTTGTGCAGTCAAGTGGGTCATTTGCAATACCAATAAGCAACCCACTAACATTACTACTGAAGAAGCCAAAGCAACTGGTATTAAGTTATGTTTTTCTCAGGAGTATTCCTGTCATCGTTGGGGAACCTATGAATCTAAGGCAGCTTCGTGTGTGGTTCAAAAGCAAACAAAGAAAAACAAGTGTCCTGCTCTTCTTTGTGTGAATGGATTCTTTAAGACACCCGAGTTTTACGAATTTGTTGTTACAAAAGATTATGCAGAGCATACTCCTGGTGATATGCGTAGTGACATTTGCACCCTTCCTCTTGCAAAGAAATATCTTTACAAGTTGGCTCAGCAATTAGAACAGCCGTCAAAAT
Organism: Phycomyces blakesleeanus NRRL 1555(-); assembly: GCF_001638985.1. Lineage (NCBI taxonomy): Eukaryota > Fungi > Mucoromycota > Mucoromycetes > Mucorales > Phycomycetaceae > Phycomyces > Phycomyces blakesleeanus. The sequence continues at coordinate 1,201,786 of NW_017265150.1, forward strand.
CTGCTAGTCAAATTAGAATTGATATGTTGAGAGCTGTAGATCAATATGGTAGAAAGTCTGAAAGAAAAGTTAACTATTATGATATCTGGAATTTGATGAACAAAGTAAGCTTTAAAAATAATATATCTTATAGCATTTACTTTAATATATTTCTGTAATAGATCAATAAAAAGCTATATTATTTTGACAGGGACCAAATGACTTCTTTCTTAATCTGGATGAACAACAAACTTCCTACCTTAAACTTCAACATCTTTAAGGCAATCACTTCATATTCTCCAGATCCATCAGCCTTTGCATATGGTTTTATGTCACCCGTTCAGCAAGAAAAAATGAAAACCACAACTTCTTTCTGTTTGGATGCTACTCATGCAATCTCTAGCAACGTGAATGAGATTCTTTATACCCTTTTGGTGCGTGATAAAGATATTGTTAGAGGATGGCCTGTTGCCTTTATGGTAACCAATGATCGAAGTGTAAGCCCCATTATACAGTGGCTGCAGTTCTTGAAGAGATCTTTTTTGCTTGTTGACCCAAAGCAATTTACTATTTATTGTTGTGCAGCAGAAGTTCACGCCATTCAGACAACTTTTTCTGCAACATCCATTCAATTTTACATCTTTCATGTAATCCAAGCATGGAACCAAAAGTTATCTGACAGTGTGAAGATTCCTGGATCCTTACCATCTGAGGCACGAATTTTATGTGGTGTGATGATGAAGTCTCTGCAAGAGATTATTTATGAAGAAGACATAGACGTGTTTCATCATAAAATTATATAGTTGAAAGAAGACTTTGACGACCAAGAAAGCTTCTTGGATTACTTTGAGAAAAACTGGTGCACAGAAGCAAAGTTTAATATCTGAAGTAGAGCATATCATAAATGATAATTCTCTCATATGCTCACAAATAACTATATCGAGTTCTGGTACAATCAATTAAAAACGGTTTTCATGAAAAGATCTAGAAACAAAAGATTTGATAAGCTTGTTTTTGTTTTAGTACATGATGCTAAGTATTATCTTACCTAAGAATATAGACGTGTCATATCAAATAATGGTGCAATGAGATTTTTTACTAGACAGCAAAAAATATGTGAAACAGAAGCTAAAAAAGTCAATGATGACAGAGAAATGTTGATTGTTGCTTCTGGTACTGCAGAAGATATAAATTGGCAAGTTTGGTCATTTGTAAATGAAAATACAAAATATTTTATTCAGATTGCAGAGCCAAACTTGATTATTTCCTGCAGCAGCTTCCATTATCAGCAAAGATATAAACCTTGTAAGCATATGTATTTGCTTAAAATATATACAAACCGATCTCTCTACTTCTCTCTATCTTCTGTCACAAGTACAAACGTAATACAGCCAGTCTCTACCTCTGAAACAGCTACAATCACACCAACTATCAGTCGTACATCTGCTTTTATACAGCAATGTATTGACATCAATCAAACACTTCGGTATACAAACCAAGATCTATTGACTATGCAACAGTATATGACTGAAGATGATGGTCAGACTTTGTTTGATGCATATCAACGCTCTCTACAAGTCTTTCAGTCTATAAAAAACAAATATGAAGTTCATCTTCGCAGATCTCATACACAAGAATAAAATTATAACTATCTAGCTTTTTTCTCAAAGAAACGTTTTGTAAATTGAAACAACTTTCAAAACAACTTAGTAAATTATAGCATTTTTTATTTTCTGGTAGTTGTATTTTTTGTCTTATTTTCTGATACATAAGCCTCAATTTTGGCTAATACTTTACCATCTATCAGAAAATATAGACATTTGATATTATCTATATCGTTAGTTTAAATCTGGCTTTTAAAACCCTGTAAACCTTTATTCAACCTTCTAGGAATCCAGTTTAACCAGTAATATATTTCTTGCATAACAATATCATAGGAAAGATGGCTTTGTGCAAAGAAAGAATCCAATCTTTCAGATTTTCTTTCTCTTTTACAACATGTTGCTCCCATGCTGTTTACTTCACTGCATCTGTAACTGTAGTCTCTGTCTTTTTCAAATATATAGTCCATAGAACTGCCACCAGAACAAGTAAAAACAATATGATTTCTTGGATATAAAGCACTCTGTGCAATCAAATATCTTTATACATATTAAATATTAATATATAAAAATTAAAAATATTTTTTTTAATTAGTATTTTGCAACTTCAGATGTATATGTTGATGCCATAACATAGCTCAAAAAAGGAATAGATAATGGACAAACTGATAAAGAAGATTGATAATTCATTTGAAAATAAATAAAGTAGAAATAAAAGAAAAGAAAGCAAAAAAAAACAAATGAACATAATATTTAAACAAAATAAAAGCTGCCAAAAAAACTTTTTTGTGACATGGCACGTGACTAAGACACACAAACTATATTATATATAAGATTATAACACTTAAAATAGATACTATAAATTTTATAATTGTATTTTCTCTATCAATTTGTAACCTTATGTGACGCTCAAACTGAATCTATATAGCTTACATTCACGGCATTGTTTTAAGTATATGCACGTTACAAGACATGACAAATTGATAGAGAAAATAAACTTTAAAATAATTAATAATAATGATTTAAATATGTTATATTTCACTAAACATTTATATGTCTTTTGTGGGAAATAAACTGGTCATCTTCAGATTGCTTTATGACACTGTAAGCAAAGGGCGGAGTTTGAATTCGGACTTTAAAGCCCCATATACCTTCAGAAATCCGAAAAACATTTAATTTTAAACTATCAAAAAGCCGTTCCAACAATAATTAAATATATTTCTTCTAATGAAAGTTTAAATTCTTACTAAGTAATAATTTTTTAATTTTTTTTGCTATATAAACAAAATTTAGTAATATAATATAAAAGTATCAAAATATGTAAAGAGCAAGTACAGAATTAACAAAAATTAATTTTCATATTTTTTTACTAATTTTTTTATAAAAATCAAAATATTATTATTTAGATCAATCAAAAAATATATGAACAAATCAACTTATTAATATTTATTATAATTTTATGTATTTATACATTATATATACATATATAAAGATTATAAAATAGTTCTGAATATATATAAAATTAAAGATTAAATATGATTAGAGTATGTAACTTATATTTGACAAGATGATTGGATATGACTTGGATATTGACAAGTGTGAATATATATAATGTAATAGATCCAATGCTATTAACTAATATCAGAGATAGATAAGATGTTATAAGCTAATATTAGTGATAAATCAAATGTTATTGGCTAATATTGATTATATATTATTTTTTATTAACTTATATAAGTAGTAAATTGAATGCAATAAATATATATATATAATACAGATTGACTGTTATTGATTTACATATATATCAGATCAGATATCATTTATTTATATATATACTAGATTGGTAGTGTTCAGCTAATATATATGAGATTGGCTGTAATCCACTTATATATATATCAGATTGGCTGTGATCCACTTATATATATATATCAGACTGGATATCATATGTTTATATATAGTGCAGATCACCTGTCATCAGCTTATATATATAACTAATTGGTGGACAACAGCTTATATATATATTAGATTGATAGTGAACAACTTATATATCTACCAGATTGACTATCATCAGCTTATATATATATCAGATTGGCTGTGATCTACTTATATATTGTTGTGGTAGTTTAAGTTTTGAAGAAGTTGTAAAAAGAAGAATTCAAGATTTGAGATGAGGAACAAAGATTTGTGAGAACTTGTGTTGGGTTTGTTTATTGACAAAGATTTGGTATCAAAATTTGACGACATTTCTACACTGAACCACTACTCTATTTATATTATTTTGGATTGGGAAAATTATATGACTGGGGTCAGGTAATCGATTCTATCTGAGCCTTAATCAGAGCAATGTGATTTTGGGATAATTAATGTATGATTAATTATATAAATGGGTATAGTCCCAATGAAGTATTAAC